>NW_026870666.1:0-252679 GCF_963576545.1 Limanda limanda | reverse complement strand
GACTTTCGGAAGGGTTAGGGTTAGGGTTAGGGATGAAAGCACATAGGAGAAAGAGATATTCTTGAATAACTTTTTTTATGAAGGTCGGAGAGACTTGCAAGTAGGCTCTACCCCCACTAAATGGGGTAGCGCGCATCGATCGGTACCATCCTTGAGCTTCTCCGACTTTCGGAAGGGTTAGGGTTAGGGTTAGGGATGAAAGCACATAGGAGAAAGAGATATTCTTGAATAACTTTTTTTGTGAAGGTCGGAGAGACTTGCAAGTAGGCTCTACCCCCACTAAATGGGGTAGCGCGCATCGATCGGTACCATCCTTGAGCTTCTCCGACTTTCGGAAGGGTTAGGGTTGGGGTTAGGGATGAAAGCACATAGGAGAAAGAGATATTCTTGAATAACTTTTTTTGTGAAGGTCGGAGAGACTTGGAAAGTGGTTGCATCTGGACTAATTTGGGTCCTGCGGATCGATTGGTACCATCCCCGAGCTTGTACGACCTTCGGAAGAGGTCGACCGACGAAATTCCCCCAAATCTGAGGAGATATTCTTGAATAACTTTTTTTGTGAAGGTCGGAGAGACTTGCAAGTAGGCTCTACCCCCACTAAATGGGGTTGCGCGCATCGATCGGTACCATCCTTGAGCTTCTCCGACTTTCGGAAGGGTTAGGGTTAGGGTTAGGGATGAAAGCACATAGGAGAAAGAGATATTCTTGAATAACTTTTTTTGTGAAGGTCGGAGAGACTTGCAAGTAGGCTCTACCCCCACTAAATGGGGTAGCGCGCATCGATCGGTACCATCCTTGAGCTTCTCCGACTTTCGGAAGGGTTAGGGTTAGGGTTAGGGATGAAAGCACATAGGAGAAAGAGATATTCTTGAATAACTTTTTTTGTGAAGGTCGGAGAGACTTGGAAAGTGGTTGCATCTGGACTAATTTGGGTCCTGCGGATCGATTGGTACCATCCCCGAGCTTGTACGACCTTCGGAAGAGGTCGACCGACGAAATTCCCCCAAATCTGAGGAGATATTCTTGAATAACTTTTTTTGTGAAGGTCGGAGAGACTTGCAAGTAGGCTCTACCCCCACTAAATGGGGTAGCGCGCATCGATCGGTACCATCCTTGAGCTTCTCCGACTTTCGGAAGGGTTAGGGTTAGGGTTAGGGATGAAAGCACATAGGAGAAAGAAATATTCTTGAATAACTTTTTTTGTGAAGGTCGGAGAGACTTGGAAAGTGGTTGCATCTGGACTAATTTGGGTCCTGCGGATCGATTGGTACCATCCCCGAGCTTGTACGACCTTCGGAAGAGGTCGACCGACGAAATTCCCCCAAATCTGAGGAGATATTCTTGAATAACTTTTTTTGTGAAGGTCGGAGAGACTTGCAAGTAGGCTCTACCCCCACTAAATGGGGTTGCGCGCATCGATCGGTACCATCCTTGAGCTTCTCCGACTTTCGGAAGGGTTAGGGTTAGGGTTAGGGATGAAAGCACATAGGAGAAAGAGATATTCTTGAATAACTTTTTTTGTGAAGGTCGGAGAGACTTGCAAGTAGGCTCTACCCCCACTAAATGGGGTAGCGCGCATCGATCGGTACCATCCTTGAGCTTCTCCGACTTTCGGAAGGGTTAGGGTTAGGGTTAGGGATGAAAGCACATAGGAGAAAGAGATATTCTTGAATAACTTTTTTTATGAAGGTCGGAGAGACTTGCAAGTAGGCTCTACCCCCACTAAATGGGGTAGCGCGCATCGATCGGTACCATCCTTGAGCTTCTCCGACTTTCGGAAGGGTTAGGGTTAGGGTTAGGGATGAAAGCACATAGGAGAAAGAGATATTCTTGAATAACTTTTTTTGTGAAGGTCGGAGAGACTTGCAAGTAGGCTCTACCCCCACTAAATGGGGTAGCGCGCATCGATCGGTACCATCCTTGAGCTTCTCCGACTTTCGGAAGGGTTAGGGTTGGGGTTAGGGATGAAAGCACATAGGAGAAAGAGATATTCTTGAATAACTTTTTTTTGTGAAGGTCGGAGAGACTTGGAAAGTGGTTGCATCTGGACTAATTTGGGTCCTGCGGATCGATTGGTACCATCCCCGAGCTTGTACGACCTTCGAAAGAGGTCGACCGACGAAATTCCCCCAAATCTGAGGAGATATTCTTGAATAACTTTTTTTGTGAAGGTCGGAGAGACTTGCAAGTAGGCTCTACCCCCACTAAATGGGGTTGCGCGCATCGATCGGTACCATCCTTGAGCTTCTCCGACTTTCGGAAGGGTTAGGGTTAGGGTTAGGGATGAAAGCACATAGGAGAAAGAGATATTCTTGAATAACTTTTTTTGTGAAGGTCGGAGAGACTTGCAAGTAGGCTCTACCCCCACTAAATGGGGTAGCGCGCATCGATCGGTACCATCCTTGAGCTTCTCCGACTTTCGGAAGGGTTAGGGTTAGGGTTAGGGATGAAAGCACATAGGAGAAAGAGATATTCTTGAATAACTTTTTTTGTGAAGGTCGGAGAGACTTGGAAAGTGGTTGCATCTGGACTAATTTGGGTCCTGCGGATCGATTGGTACCATCCCCGAGCTTGTACGACCTTCGGAAGAGGTCGACCGACGAAATTCCCCCAAATCTGAGGAGATATTCTTGAATAACTTTTTTTGTGAAGGTCGGATAGACTTGCAAGTAGGCTCTACCCCCACTAAATGGGGTAGCGCGCATCGATCGGTACCATCCTTGAGCTTCTCCGACTTTCGGAAGGGTTAGGGTTAGGGTTAGGGATGAAAGCACATAGGAGAAAGAAATATTCTTGAATAACTTTTTTTGTGAAGGTCGGAGAGACTTGGAAAGTGGTTGCATCTGGACTAATTTGGGTCCTGCGGATCGATTGGTACCATCCCCGAGCTTGTACGACCTTCGGAAGAGGTCGACCGACGAAATTCCCCCAAATCTGAGGAGATATTCTTGAATAACTTTTTTTGTGAAGGTCGGAGAGACTTGCAAGTAGGCTCTACCCCCACTAAATGGGGTTGCGCGCATCGATCGGTACCATCCTTGAGCTTCTCCGACTTTCGGAAGGGTTAGGGTTAGGGTTAGGGATGAAAGCACATAGGAGAAAGAGATATTCTTGAATAACTTTTTTTGTGAAGGTCGGAGAGACTTGCAAGTAGGCTCTACCCCCACTAAATGGGGTAGCGCGCATCGATCGGTACCATCCTTGAGCTTCTCCGACTTTCGGAAGGGTTAGGGTTAGGGTTAGGGATGAAAGCACATAGGAGAAAGAGATATTCTTGAATAACTTTTTTTGTGAAGGTCGGAGAGACTTGGAAAGTGGTTGCATCTGGACTAATTTGGGTCCTGCGGATCGATTGGTACCATCCCCGAGCTTGTACGACCTTCGGAAGAGGTCGACCGACGAAATTCCCCCAAATCTGAGGAGATATTCTTGAATAACTTTTTTTGTGAAGGTCGGAGAGACTTGCAAGTAGGCTCTACCCCCACTAAATGGGGTAGCGCGCATCGATCGGTACCATCCTTGAGCTTCTCCGACTTTCGGAAGGGTTAGGGTTAGGGTTAGGGATGAAAGCACATAGGAGAAAGAAATATTCTTGAATAACTTTTTTTGTGAAGGTCGGAGAGACTTGGAAAGTGGTTGCATCTGGACTAATTTGGGTCCTGCGGATCGATTGGTACCATCCCGAGCTTGTACGACCTTCGGAAGAGGTCGACCGACGAAATTCCCCCAAATCTGAGGAGATATTCTTGAATAACTTTTTTTGTGAAGGTCGGAGAGACTTGCAAGTAGGCTCTACCCCCACTAAATGGGGTTGCGCGCATCGATCGGTACCATCCTTGAGCTTCTCCGACTTTCGGAAGGGTTAGGGTTAGGGTTAGGGATGAAAGCACATAGGAGAAAGAGATATTCTTGAATAACTTTTTTGTGAAGGTCGGAGAGACTTGCAAGTAGGCTCTACCCCCACTAAATGGGGTAGCGCGCATCGATCGGTACCATCCTTGAGCTTCTCCGACTTTCGGAAGGGTTAGGGTTAGGGTTAGGGATGAAAGCACATAGGAGAAAGAGATATTCTTGAATAACTTTTTTTGTGAAGGTCGGAGAGACTTGGAAAGTGGTTGCATCTGGACTAATTTGGGTCCTGCGGATCGATTGGTACCATCCCCGAGCTTGTACGACCTTCGGAAGAGGTCGACCGACGAAATTCCCCCAAATCTGAGGAGATATTCTTGAATTACTTTTTTTGTGAAGGTCGGAGAGACTTGCAAGTAGGCTCTACCCCCACTAAATGGGGTTGCGCGCATCGATCGGTACCATCCTTGAGCTTCTCCGACTTTCGGAAGGGTTAGGGTTAGGGTTAGGGATGAAAGCACATAGGAGAAAGAGATATTCTTGAATAACTTTTTTTGTGAAGGTCGGAGAGACTTGCAAGTAGGCTCTACCCCCACTAAATGGGGTAACGCGCATCGATCGGTACCATCCTTGAGCTTCTCCGACTTTCGGAAGGGTTAGGGTTAGGGTTAGGGATGAAAGCACATAGGAGAAAGAGATATTCTTGAATAACTTTTTTTGTGAAGGTCGGAGAGACTTGCAAGTAGGCTCTACCCCCACTAAATGGGGTAGCGCGCATCGATCGGTACCATCCTTGAGCTTCTCCGACTTTCGGAAGGGTTAGGGTTAGGGTTAGGGATGAAAGCACATAGGAGAAAGAGATATTCTTGAATAACTTTTTTTGTAAAGGTCGGAGAGACTTGCAAGTAGGCTCTACCCCCACTAAATGGGGTAGCGCGCATCGATCGGTACCATCCTTGAGCTTCTCCGACTTTCGGAAGGGTTAGGGTTAGGGTTAGGGATGAAAGCACATAGGAGAAAGAGATATTCTTGAATAACTTTTTTTGTGAAGGTCGGAGAGACTTGGAAAGTGGTTGCATCTGGACTAATTTGGGTCCTGCGGATCGATTGGTACCATCCCCGAGCTTGTACGACCTTCGGAAGAGGTCGACCGACGAAATTCCCCCAAATCTGAGGAGATATTCTTGAATAACTTTTTTTGTGAAGGTCGGAGAGACTTGCAAGTAGGCTCTACCCCCACTAAATGGGGTTGCGCGCATCGATCGGTACCATCCTTGAGCTTCTCCGACTTTCGGAAGGGTTAGGGTTAGGGTTAGGGATGAAAGCACATAGGAGAAAGAGATATTCTTGAATAACTTTTTTTGTGAAGGTCGGAGAGACTTGGAAAGTGGTTGCATCTGGACTAATTTGGGTCCTGCGGATCGATTGGTACCATCCCCGAGCTTGTACGACCTTCGAAAGAGGTCGACCGACGAAATTCCCCCAAATCTGAGGAGATATTCTTGAATAACTTTTTTTGTGAAGGTCGGAGAGACTTGCAAGTAGGCTCTACCCCCACTAAATGGGGTTGCGCGCATCGATCGGTACCATCCTTGAGCTTCTCCGACTTTCGGAAGGGTTAGGGTTAGGGTTAGGGATGAAAGCACATAGGAGAAAGAGATATTCTTGAATAACTTTTTTTGTGAAGGTCGGAGAGACTTGCAAGTAGGCTCTACCCCCACTAAATGGGGTAGCGCGCATCGATCGGTACCATCCTTGAGCTTCTCCGACTTTCGGAAGGGTTAGGGTTAGGGTTAGGGATGAAAGCACATAGGAGAAAGAGATATTCTTGAATAACTTTTTTTGTGAAGGTCGGAGAGACTTGCAAGTAGGCTCTACCCCCACTAAATGGGGTAGCGCGCATCGATCAGTACCATCCTTGAGCTTCTCCGACTTTCGGAAGGGTTAGGGTTAGGGTTAGGGATGAAAGCACATAGGAGAAAGAGATATTCTTGAATAACTTTTTTTGTGAAGGTCGGAGAGACTTGCAAGTAGGCTCTACCCCCACTAAATGGGGTAGCGCGCATCGATCGGTACCATCCTTGAGCTTCTCCGACTTTCGGAAGGGTTAGGGTTAGGGTTAGGGATGAAAGCACATAGGAGAAAGAGATATTCTTGAATAACTTTTTTTGTGAAGGTCGGAGAGACTTGGAAAGTGGTTGCATCTGGACTAATTTGGGTCCTGCGGATCGATTGGTACCATCCCCGAGCTTGTACGACCTTCGGAAGAGGTCGACCGACGAAATTCCCCCAAATCTGAGGAGATATTCTTGAATAACTTTTTTTGTGAAGGTCGGAGAGACTTGCAAGTAGGCTCTACCCCCACTAAATGGGGTAGCGCACATCGATCGGTACCATCCTTGAGCTTCTCCGACTTTCGGAAGGGTTAGGGTTAGGGTTAGGGATGAAAGCACATAGGAGAAAGAGATATTCTTGAATAACTTTTTTTGTGAAGGTCGGAGAGACTTGCAAGTAGGCTCTACCCCCACTAAATGGGGTAGCGCACATCGATCGGTACCATCCTTGAGCTTCTCCGACTTTTGGAAGGGTTAGGGTTAGGGTTAGGGATGAAAGCACATAGGAGAAAGAGATATTCTTGAATAACTTTTTTTGTGAAGGTCGGAGAGACTTGCAAGTAGGCTTTACCCCCACTAAATGGGGTAGCGCGCATCGATCGGTACCATCCTTGAGCTTCTCCGACTTTCGGAAGGGTTAGGGTTAGGGTTAGGGATGAAAGCACATAGGAGAAAGAGATATTCTTGAATAACTTTTTTTGTGAAGGTCGGAGAGACTTGCAAGTAGGCTCTACCCCCACTAAATGGGGTAGCGCGCATCGATCGGTACCATCCTTGAGCTTCTCCGACTTTCGGAAGGGTTAGGGTTAGGGTTAGGGATGAAAGCACATAGGAGAAAGAGATATTCTTGAATAACTTTTTTTGTGAAGGTCGGAGAGACTTGGAAAGTGGTTGCATCTGGACTAATTTGGGTCCTGCGGATCGATTGGTACCATCCCCGAGCTTGTACGACCTTCGGAAGAGGTCGACCGACGAAATTCCCCCAAATCTGAGGAGATATTCTTGAATAACTTTTTTTGTGAAGGTCGGAGAGACTTGCAAGTAGGCTCTACCCCCACTAAATGGGGTAGCGCACATCGATCGGTACCATCCTTGAGCTTCTCCGACTTTCGGAAGGGTTAGGGTTAGGGATGAAAGCACATAGGAGAAAGAGATATTCTTGAATAACTTTTTTTGTGAAGGTCGGAGAGACTTGCAAGTAGGCTCTACCCCCACTAAATGGGGTAGCGCGCATCGATCGGTACCATCCTTGAGCTTCTCCGACTTTCGGAAGGGTTAGGGTTAGGGTTAGGGATGAAAGCACATAGGAGAAAGAGATATTCTTGAATAACTTTTTTTGTGAAGGTCGGAGAGACTTGGAAAGTGGTTGCATCTGGACTAATTTGGGTCCTGCGGATCGATTGGTACCATCCCCGAGCTTGTACGACCTTCGGAAGAGGTCGACCGACGAAATTCCCCCAAATCTGAGGAGATATTCTTGAATAACTTTTTTTGTGAAGGTCGGAGAGACTTGCAAGTAGGCTCTACCCTCACTAAATGGGGTAGCGCGCATCGATCGGTACCATCCTTGAGCTTCTCCGACTTTCGGAAGGGTTAGGGTTAGGGTTAGGGATGAAAGCACATAGGAGAAAGAAATATTCTTGAATAACTTTTTTTGTGAAGGTCGGAGAGACTTGGAAAGTGGTTGCATCTGGACTAATTTGGGTCCTGCGGATCGATTGGTACCATCCCCGAGCTTGTACGACCTTCGGAAGAGGTCGACCGACGAAATTCCCCCAAATCTGAGGAGATATTCTTGAATAACTTTTTTTGTGAAGGTCGGAGAGACTTGCAAGTAGGCTCTACCCCCACTAAATGGGGTTGCGCGCATCGATCGGTACCATCCTTGAGCTTCTCCGACTTTCGGAAGGGTTAGGGTTAGGGTTAGGGATGAAAGCACATAGGAGAAAGAGATATTCTTGAATAACTTTTTTTGTGAAGGTCGGAGAGACTTGCAAGTAGGCTCTACCCCCACTAAATGGGGTAGCGCGCATCGATCGGTACCATCCTTGAGCTTCTCCGACTTTCGGAAGGGTTAGGGTTAGGGTTAGGGATGAAAGCACATAGGAGAAAGAGATATTCTTGAATAACTTTTTTTGTGAAGGTCGGAGAGACTTGGAAAGTGGTTGCATCTGGACTAATTTGGGTCCTGCGGATCGATTGGTACCATCCCCGAGCTTGTACGACCTTCGGAAGAGGTCGACCGACGAAATTCCCCCAAATCTGAGGAGATATTCTTGAATTACTTTTTTTGTGAAGGTCGGAGAGACTTGCAAGTAGGCTCTACCCCCACTAAATGGGGTTGCGCGCATCGATCGGTACCATCCTTGAGCTTCTCCGACTTTCGGAAGGGTTAGGGTTAGGGTTAGGGATGAAAGCACATAGGAGAAAGAGATATTCTTGAATAACTTTTTTTGTGAAGGTCGGAGAGACTTGCAAGTAGGCTCTACCCCCACTAAATGGGGTAACGCGCATCGATCGGTACCATCCTTGAGCTTCTCCGACTTTCGGAAGGGTTAGGGTTAGGGTTAGGGATGAAAGCACATAGGAGAAAGAGATATTCTTGAATAACTTTTTTTGTGAAGGTCGGAGAGACTTGCAAGTAGGCTCTACCCCCACTAAATGGGGTAGCGCGCATCGATCGGTACCATCCTTGAGCTTCTCCGACTTTCGGAAGGGTTAGGGTTAGGGTTAGGGATGAAAGCACATAGGAGAAAGAGATATTCTTGAATAACTTTTTTTGTAAAGGTCGGAGAGACTTGCAAGTAGGCTCTACCCCCACTAAATGGGGTAGCGCGCATCGATCGGTACCATCCTTGAGCTTCTCCGACTTTCGGAAGGGTTAGGGTTAGGGTTAGGGATGAAAGCACATAGGAGAAAGAGATATTCTTGAATAACTTTTTTTGTGAAGGTCGGAGAGACTTGGAAAGTGGTTGCATCTGGACTAATTTGGGTCCTGCGGATCGATTGGTACCATCCCCGAGCTTGTACGACCTTCGGAAGAGGTCGACCGACGAAATTCCCCCAAATCTGAGGAGATATTCTTGAATAACTTTTTTTGTGAAGGTCGGAGAGACTTGCAAGTAGGCTCTACCCCCACTAAATGGGGTTGCGCGCATCGATCGGTACCATCCTTGAGCTTCTCCGACTTTCGGAAGGGTTAGGGTTAGGGTTAGGGATGAAAGCACATAGGAGAAAGAGATATTCTTGAATAACTTTTTTTGTGAAGGTCGGAGAGACTTGCAAGTAGGCTCTACCCCCACTAAATGGGGTAGCGCGCATCGATCGGTACCATCCTTGAGCTTCTCCGACTTTCGGAAGGGTTAGGGTTAGGGTTAGGGATGAAAGCACATAGGAGAAAGAGATATTCTTGAATAACTTTTTTTGTGAAGGTCGGAGAGACTTGGAAAGTGGTTGCATCTGGACTAATTTGGGTCCTGCGGATCGATTGGTACCATCCCCGAGCTTGTACGACCTTCGAAAGAGGTCGACCGACGAAATTCCCCCAAATCTGAGGAGATATTCTTGAATAACTTTTTTTGTGAAGGTCGGAGAGACTTGCAAGTAGGCTCTACCCCCACTAAATGGGGTAGCGCGCATCGATCGGTACCATCCTTGAGCTTCTCCGACTTTTGGAAGGGTTAGGGTTAGGGTTAGGGATGAAAGCACATAGGAGAAAGAGATATTCTTGAATAACTTTTTTTGTAAAGGTCGGAGAGACTTGCAAGTAGGCTCTACCCCCACTAAATGGGGTAGCGCGCATCGATCGGTACCATCCTTGAGCTTCTCCGACTTTCGGAAGGGTTAGGGTTAGGGTTAGGGATGAAAGCACATAGGAGAAAGAGATATTCTTGAATAACTTTTTTTGTGAAGGTCGGAGAGACTTGGAAAGTGGTTGCATCTGGACTAATTTGGGTCCTGCGGATCGATTGGTACCATCCCCGAGCTTGTACGACCTTCGGAAGAGGTCGACCGACGAAATTCCCCCAAATCTGAGGAGATATTCTTGAATAACTTTTTTTGTGAAGGTCGGAGAGACTTGCAAGTAGGCTCTACCCCCACTAAATGGGGTTGCGCGCATCGATCGGTACCATCCTTGAGCTTCTCCGACTTTCGGAAGGGTTAGGGTTAGGGTTAGGGATGAAAGCACATAGGAGAAAGAGATATTCTTGAATAACTTTTTTTGTGAAGGTCGGAGAGACTTGCAAGTAGGCTCTACCCCCACTAAATGGGGTAGCGCGCATCGATCGGTACCATCCTTGAGCTTCTCCGACTTTCGGAAGGGTTAGGGTTAGGGTTAGGGATGAAAGCACATAGGAGAAAGAGATATTCTTGAATAACTTTTTTTGTGAAGGTCGGAGAGACTTGGAAAGTGGTTGCATCTGGACTAATTTGGGTCCTGCGGATCGATTGGTACCATCCCCGAGCTTGTACGACCTTCGGAAGAGGTCGACCGACGAAATTCCCCCAAATCTGAGGAGATATTCTTGAATAACTTTTTTTGTGAAGGTCGGAGAGACTTGCAAGTAGGCTCTACCCCCACTAAATGGGGTAGCGCGCATCGATCGGTACCATCCTTGAGCTTCTCCGACTTTCGGAAGGGTTAGGGTTAGGGTTAGGGATGAAAGCACATAGGAGAAAGAGATATTCATGAATAACTTTTTTTGTGAAGGTCGGAGAGACTTGGAAAGTGGTTGCATCTGGACTAATTTGGGTCCTGCGGATCGATTGGTACCATCCCCGAGCTTGTACGACCTTCGAAAGAGGTCGACCGACGAAATTCCCCCAAATCTGAGGAGATATTCTTGAATAACTTTTTTTGTGAAGGTCGGAGAGACTTGCAAGTAGGCTCTACCCCCACTAAATGGGGTTGCGCGCATCGATCGGTACCATCCTTGAGCTTCTCCGACTTTCGGAAGGGTTAGGGTTAGGGTTAGGGATGAAAGCACATAGGAGAAAGAGATATTCTTGAATAACTTTTTTTGTGAAGGTCGGAGAGACTTGCAAGTAGGCTCTACCCCCACTAAATGGGGTAGCGCGCATCGATCGGTACCATCCTTGAGCTTCTCCGACTTTCGGAAGGGTTAGGGTTAGGGTTAGGGATGAAAGCACATAGGAGAAAGAGATATTCTTGAATAACTTTTTTTGTGAAGGTCGGAGAGACTTGCAAGTAGGCTCTACCCCCACTAAATGGGGTAGCGCGCATCGATCAGTACCATCCTTGAGCTTCTCCGACTTTCGGAAGGGTTAGGGTTAGGGTTAGGGATGAAAGCACATAGGAGAAAGAGATATTCTTGAATAACTTTTTTTGTGAAGGTCGGAGAGACTTGCAAGTAGGCTCTACCCCCACTAAATGGGGTAGCGCGCATCGATCGGTACCATCCTTGAGCTTCTCCGACTTTCGGAAGGGTTAGGGTTAGGGTTAGGGATGAAAGCACATAGGAGAAAGAGATATTCTTGAATAACTTTTTTTGTGAAGGTCGGAGAGACTTGGAAAGTGGTTGCATCTGGACTAATTTGGGTCCTGCGGATCGATTGGTACCATCCCCGAGCTTGTACGACCTTCGGAAGAGGTCGACCGACGAAATTCCCCCAAATCTGAGGAGATATTCTTGAATAACTTTTTTTGTGAAGGTCGGAGAGACTTGCAAGTAGGCTCTACCCCCACTAAATGGGGTAGCGCACATCGATCGGTACCATCCTTGAGCTTCTCCGACTTTCGGAAGGGTTAGGGTTAGGGTTAGGGATGAAAGCACATAGGAGAAAGAGATATTCTTGAATAACTTTTTTTGTGAAGGTCGGAGAGACTTGCAAGTAGGCTCTACCCCCACTAAATGGGGTAGCGCACATCGATCGGTACCATCCTTGAGCTTCTCCGACTTTTGGAAGGGTTAGGGTTAGGGTTAGGGATGAAAGCACATAGGAGAAAGAGATATTCTTGAATAACTTTTTTTGTGAAGGTCGGAGAGACTTGCAAGTAGGCTTTACCCCCACTAAATGGGGTAGCGCGCATCGATCGGTACCATCCTTGAGCTTCTCCGACTTTCGGAAGGGTTAGGGTTAGGGTTAGGGATGAAAGCACATAGGAGAAAGAGATATTCTTGAATAACTTTTTTTGTGAAGGTCGGAGAGACTTGCAAGTAGGCTCTACCCCCACTAAATGGGGTAGCGCGCATCGATCGGTACCATCCTTGAGCTTCTCCGACTTTCGGAAGGGTTAGGGTTAGGGTTAGGGATGAAAGCACATAGGAGAAAGAGATATTCTTGAATAACTTTTTTTGTGAAGGTCGGAGAGACTTGGAAAGTGGTTGCATCTGGACTAATTTGGGTCCTGCGGATCGATTGGTACCATCCCCGAGCTTGTACGACCTTCGGAAGAGGTCGACCGACGAAATTCCCCCAAATCTGAGGAGATATTCTTGAATAACTTTTTTTGTGAAGGTCGGAGAGACTTGCAAGTAGGCTCTACCCCCACTAAATGGGGTAGCGCACATCGATCGGTACCATCCTTGAGCTTCTCCGACTTTCGGAAGGGTTAGGGTTAGGGATGAAAGCACATAGGAGAAAGAGATATTCTTGAATAACTTTTTTTGTGAAGGTCGGAGAGACTTGCAAGTAGGCTCTACCCCCACTAAATGGGGTAGCGCGCATCGATCGGTACCATCCTTGAGCTTCTCCGACTTTCGGAAGGGTTAGGGTTAGGGTTAGGGATGAAAGCACATAGGAGAAAGAGATATTCTTGAATAACTTTTTTTGTGAAGGTCGGAGAGACTTGGAAAGTGGTTGCATCTGGACTAATTTGGGTCCTGCGGATCGATTGGTACCATCCCCGAGCTTGTACGACCTTCGGAAGAGGTCGACCGACGAAATTCCCCCAAATCTGAGGAGATATTCTTGAATAACTTTTTTTGTGAAGGTCGGAGAGACTTGCAAGTAGGCTCTACCCCCACTAAATGGGGTTGCGCGCATCGATCGGTACCATCCTTGAGCTTCTCCGACTTTCGGAAGGGTTAGGGTTAGGGTTAGGGATGAAAGCACATAGGAGAAAGAGATATTCTTGAATAACTTTTTTTGTGAAGGTCGGAGAGACTTGCAAGTAGGCTCTACCCCCACTAAATGGGGTAGCGCGCATCGATCGGTACCATCCTTGAGCTTCTCCGACTTTCGGAAGGGTTAGGGTTAGGGATGAAAGCACATAGGAGAAAGAGATATTCTTGAATAACTTTTTTTGTGAAGGTCGGAGAGACTTGCAAGTAGGCTCTACCCCCACTAAATGGGGTAGCGCGCATCGATCGGTACCATCCTTGAGCTTCTCCGACTTTCGGAAGGGTTAGGGTTAGGGTTAGGGATGAAAGCACATAGGAGAAAGAAATATTCTTGAATAACTTTTTTTGTGAAGGTCGGAGAGACTTGGAAAGTGGTTGCATCTGGACTAATTTGGGTCCTGCGGATCGATTGGTACCATCCCCGAGCTTGTACGACCTTCGGAAGAGGTCGACCGACGAAATTCCCCCAAATCTGAGGAGATATTCTTGAATAACTTTTTTTGTGAAGGTCGGAGAGACTTGCAAGTAGGCTCTACCCCCACTAAATGGGGTTGCGCGCATCGATCGGTACCATCCTTGAGCTTCTCCGACTTTCGGAAGGGTTAGGGTTAGGGTTAGGGATGAAAGCACATAGGAGAAAGAGATATTCTTGAATAACTTTTTTTGTGAAGGTCGGAGAGACTTGCAAGTAGGCTCTACCCCCACTAAATGGGGTAGCGCGCATCGATCGGTACCATCCTTGAGCTTCTCCGACTTTCGGAAGGGTTAGGGTTAGGGTTAGGGATGAAAGCACATAGGAGAAAGAGATATTCTTGAATAACTTTTTTTGTGAAGGTCGGAGAGACTTGGAAAGTGGTTGCATCTGGACTAATTTGGGTCCTGCGGATCGATTGGTACCATCCCCGAGCTTGTACGACCTTCGGAAGAGGTCGACCGACGAAATTCCCCCAAATCTGAGGAGATATTCTTGAATTACTTTTTTTGTGAAGGTCGGAGAGACTTGCAAGTAGGCTCTACCCCCACTAAATGGGGTTGCGCGCATCGATCGGTACCATCCTTGAGCTTCTCCGACTTTCGGAAGGGTTAGGGTTAGGGTTAGGGATGAAAGCACATAGGAGAAAGAGATATTCTTGAATAACTTTTTTTGTGAAGGTCGGAGAGACTTGCAAGTAGGCTCTACCCCCACTAAATGGGGTAACGCGCATCGATCGGTACCATCCTTGAGCTTCTCCGACTTTCGGAAGGGTTAGGGTTAGGGTTAGGGATGAAAGCACATAGGAGAAAGAGATATTCTTGAATAACTTTTTTTGTGAAGGTCGGAGAGACTTGCAAGTAGGCTCTACCCCCACTAAATGGGGTAGCGCGCATCGATCGGTACCATCCTTGAGCTTCTCCGACTTTCGGAAGGGTTAGGGTTAGGGTTAGGGATGAAAGCACATAGGAGAAAGAGATATTCTTGAATAACTTTTTTTGTAAAGGTCGGAGAGACTTGCAAGTAGGCTCTACCCCCACTAAATGGGGTAGCGCGCATCGATCGGTACCATCCTTGAGCTTCTCCGACTTTCGGAAGGGTTAGGGTTAGGGTTAGGGATGAAAGCACATAGGAGAAAGAGATATTCTTGAATAACTTTTTTTGTGAAGGTCGGAGAGACTTGGAAAGTGGTTGCATCTGGACTAATTTGGGTCCTGCGGATCGATTGGTACCATCCCCGAGCTTGTACGACCTTCGGAAGAGGTCGACCGACGAAATTCCCCCAAATCTGAGGAGATATTCTTGAATAACTTTTTTTGTGAAGGTCGGAGAGACTTGCAAGTAGGCTCTACCCCCACTAAATGGGGTTGCGCGCATCGATCGGTACCATCCTTGAGCTTCTCCGACTTTCGGAAGGGTTAGGGTTAGGGTTAGGGATGAAAGCACATAGGAGAAAGAGATATTCTTGAATAACTTTTTTTGTGAAGGTCGGAGAGACTTGCAAGTAGGCTCTACCCCCACTAAATGGGGTAGCGCGCATCGATCGGTACCATCCTTGAGCTTCTCCGACTTTCGGAAGGGTTAGGGTTAGGGTTAGGGATGAAAGCACATAGGAGAAAGAGATATTCTTGAATAACTTTTTTTGTGAAGGTCGGAGAGACTTGGAAAGTGGTTGCATCTGGACTAATTTGGGTCCTGCGGATCGATTGGTACCATCCCCGAGCTTGTACGACCTTCGGAAGAGGTCGACCGACGAAATTCCCCCAAATCTGAGGAGATATTCTTGAATAACTTTTTTTGTGAAGGTCGGAGAGACTTGCAAGTAGGCTCTACCCCCACTAAATGGGGTAGCGCGCATCGATCGGTACTATCCTTGAGCTTCTCCGACTTTTGGAAGGGTTAGGGTTAGGGTTAGGGATGAAAGCACATAGGAGAAAGAGATATTCTTGAATAACTTTTTTTGTGAAGGTCGGAGAGACTTGCAAGTAGGCTCTACCCCCACTAAATGGGGTAGCGCGCATCGATCGGTACCATCCTTGAGCTTCTCCGACTTTCGGAAGGGTTAGGGTTAGGGTTAGGGATGAAAGCACATAGGAGAAAGAGATATTCTTGAATAACTTTTTTTGTGAAGGTCGGAGAGACTTGGAAAGTGGTTGCATCTGGACTAATTTGGGTCCTGCGGATCGATTGGTACCATCCCCGAGCTTGTACGACCTTCGGAAGAGGTCGACCGACGAAATTCCCCCAAATCTGAGGAGATATTCTTGAATAACTTTTTTTGTGAAGGTCGGAGAGACTTGCAAGTAGGCTCTACCCCCACTAAATGGGGTTGCGCGCATCGATCGGTACCATCCTTGAGCTTCTCCGACTTTCGGAAGGGTTAGGGTTAGGGTTAGGGATGAAAGCACATAGGAGAAAGAGATATTCTTGAATAACTTTTTTTGTGAAGGTCGGAGAGACTTGCAAGTAGGCTCTACCCCCACTAAATGGGGTAGCGCGCATCGATCGGTACCATCCTTGAGCTTCTCCGACTTTCGGAAGGGTTAGGGTTAGGGTTAGGGATGAAAGCACATAGGAGAAAGAGATATTCATGAATAACTTTTTTTGTGAAGGTCGGAGAGACTTGGAAAGTGGTTGCATCTGGACTAATTTGGGTCCTGCGGATCGATTGGTACCATCCCCGAGCTTGTACGACCTTCGAAAGAGGTCGACCGACGAAATTCCCCCAAATCTGAGGAGATATTCTTGAATAACTTTTTTTGTGAAGGTCGGAGAGACTTGCAAGTAGGCTCTACCCCCACTAAATGGGGTTGCGCGCATCGATCGGTACCATCCTTGAGCTTCTCCGACTTTCGGAAGGGTTAGGGTTAGGGTTAGGGATGAAAGCACATAGGAGAAAGAGATATTCTTGAATAACTTTTTTTGTGAAGGTCGGAGAGACTTGCAAGTAGGCTCTACCCCCACTAAATGGGGTAGCGCGCATCGATCGGTACCATCCTTGAGCTTCTCCGACTTTCGGAAGGGTTAGGGTTAGGGTTAGGGATGAAAGCACATAGGAGAAAGAGATATTCTTGAATAACTTTTTTTGTGAAGGTCGGAGAGACTTGCAAGTAGGCTCTACCCCCACTAAATGGGGTAGCGCGCATCGATCAGTACCATCCTTGAGCTTCTCCGACTTTCGGAAGGGTTAGGGTTAGGGTTAGGGATGAAAGCACATAGGAGAAAGAGATATTCTTGAATAACTTTTTTTGTGAAGGTCGGAGAGACTTGCAAGTAGGCTCTACCCCCACTAAATGGGGTAGCGCGCATCGATCGGTACCATCCTTGAGCTTCTCCGACTTTCGGAAGGGTTAGGGTTAGGGTTAGGGATGAAAGCACATAGGAGAAAGAGATATTCTTGAATAACTTTTTTTGTGAAGGTCGGAGAGACTTGGAAAGTGGTTGCATCTGGACTAATTTGGGTCCTGCGGATCGATTGGTACCATCCCCGAGCTTGTACGACCTTCGGAAGAGGTCGACCGACGAAATTCCCCCAAATCTGAGGAGATATTCTTGAATAACTTTTTTTGTGAAGGTCGGAGAGACTTGCAAGTAGGCTCTACCCCCACTAAATGGGGTAGCGCACATCGATCGGTACCATCCTTGAGCTTCTCCGACTTTCGGAAGGGTTAGGGTTAGGGTTAGGGATGAAAGCACATAGGAGAAAGAGATATTCTTGAATAACTTTTTTTGTGAAGGTCGGAGAGACTTGCAAGTAGGCTCTACCCCCACTAAATGGGGTAGCGCACATCGATCGGTACCATCCTTGAGCTTCTCCGACTTTTGGAAGGGTTAGGGTTAGGGTTAGGGATGAAAGCACATAGGAGAAAGAGATATTCTTGAATAACTTTTTTTGTGAAGGTCGGAGAGACTTGCAAGTAGGCTTTACCCCCACTAAATGGGGTAGCGCGCATCGATCGGTACCATCCTTGAGCTTCTCCGACTTTCGGAAGGGTTAGGGTTAGGGTTAGGGATGAAAGCACATAGGAGAAAGAGATATTCTTGAATAACTTTTTTTGTGAAGGTCGGAGAGACTTGCAAGTAGGCTCTACCCCCACTAAATGGGGTAGCGCGCATCGATCGGTACCATCCTTGAGCTTCTCCGACTTTCGGAAGGGTTAGGGTTAGGGTTAGGGATGAAAGCACATAGGAGAAAGAGATATTCTTGAATAACTTTTTTTGTGAAGGTCGGAGAGACTTGGAAAGTGGTTGCATCTGGACTAATTTGGGTCCTGCGGATCGATTGGTACCATCCCCGAGCTTGTACGACCTTCGGAAGAGGTCGACCGACGAAATTCCCCCAAATCTGAGGAGATATTCTTGAATAACTTTTTTTGTGAAGGTCGGAGAGACTTGCAAGTAGGCTCTACCCCCACTAAATGGGGTAGCGCACATCGATCGGTACCATCCTTGAGCTTCTCCGACTTTCGGAAGGGTTAGGGTTAGGGATGAAAGCACATAGGAGAAAGAGATATTCTTGAATAACTTTTTTTGTGAAGGTCGGAGAGACTTGCAAGTAGGCTCTACCCCCACTAAATGGGGTAGCGCGCATCGATCGGTACCATCCTTGAGCTTCTCCGACTTTCGGAAGGGTTAGGGTTAGGGTTAGGGATGAAAGCACATAGGAGAAAGAGATATTCTTGAATAACTTTTTTTGTGAAGGTCGGAGAGACTTGGAAAGTGGTTGCATCTGGACTAATTTGGGTCCTGCGGATCGATTGGTACCATCCCCGAGCTTGTACGACCTTCGGAAGAGGTCGACCGACGAAATTCCCCCAAATCTGAGGAGATATTCTTGAATAACTTTTTTTGTGAAGGTCGGAGAGACTTGCAAGTAGGCTCTACCCCCACTAAATGGGGTTGCGCGCATCGATCGGTACCATCCTTGAGCTTCTCCGACTTTCGGAAGGGTTAGGGTTAGGGTTAGGGATGAAAGCACATAGGAGAAAGAGATATTCTTGAATAACTTTTTTTGTGAAGGTCGGAGAGACTTGCAAGTAGGCTCTACCCCCACTAAATGGGGTAGCGCGCATCGATCGGTACCATCCTTGAGCTTCTCCGACTTTCGGAAGGGTTAGGGTTAGGGATGAAAGCACATAGGAGAAAGAGATATTCTTGAATAACTTTTTTTGTGAAGGTCGGAGAGACTTGCAAGTAGGCTCTACCCCCACTAAATGGGGTAGCGCGCATCGATCGGTACCATCCTTGAGCTTCTCCGACTTTCGGAAGGGTTAGGGTTAGGGTTAGGGATGAAAGCACATAGGAGAAAGAAATATTCTTGAATAACTTTTTTTGTGAAGGTCGGAGAGACTTGGAAAGTGGTTGCATCTGGACTAATTTGGGTCCTGCGGATCGATTGGTACCATCCCCGAGCTTGTACGACCTTCGGAAGAGGTCGACCGACGAAATTCCCCCAAATCTGAGGAGATATTCTTGAATAACTTTTTTTGTGAAGGTCGGAGAGACTTGCAAGTAGGCTCTACCCCCACTAAATGGGGTTGCGCGCATCGATCGGTACCATCCTTGAGCTTCTCCGACTTTCGGAAGGGTTAGGGTTAGGGTTAGGGATGAAAGCACATAGGAGAAAGAGATATTCTTGAATAACTTTTTTTGTGAAGGTCGGAGAGACTTGCAAGTAGGCTCTACCCCCACTAAATGGGGTAGCGCGCATCGATCGGTACCATCCTTGAGCTTCTCCGACTTTCGGAAGGGTTAGGGTTAGGGTTAGGGATGAAAGCACATAGGAGAAAGAGATATTCTTGAATAACTTTTTTTGTGAAGGTCGGAGAGACTTGGAAAGTGGTTGCATCTGGACTAATTTGGGTCCTGCGGATCGATTGGTACCATCCCCGAGCTTGTACGACCTTCGGAAGAGGTCGACCGACGAAATTCCCCCAAATCTGAGGAGATATTCTTGAATTACTTTTTTTGTGAAGGTCGGAGAGACTTGCAAGTAGGCTCTACCCCCACTAAATGGGGTTGCGCGCATCGATCGGTACCATCCTTGAGCTTCTCCGACTTTCGGAAGGGTTAGGGTTAGGGTTAGGGATGAAAGCACATAGGAGAAAGAGATATTCTTGAATAACTTTTTTTGTGAAGGTCGGAGAGACTTGCAAGTAGGCTCTACCCCCACTAAATGGGGTAACGCGCATCGATCGGTACCATCCTTGAGCTTCTCCGACTTTCGGAAGGGTTAGGGTTAGGGTTAGGGATGAAAGCACATAGGAGAAAGAGATATTCTTGAATAACTTTTTTTGTGAAGGTCGGAGAGACTTGCAAGTAGGCTCTACCCCCACTAAATGGGGTAGCGCGCATCGATCGGTACCATCCTTGAGCTTCTCCGACTTTCGGAAGGGTTAGGGTTAGGGTTAGGGATGAAAGCACATAGGAGAAAGAGATATTCTTGAATAAATTTTTTTGTAAAGGTCGGAGAGACTTGCAAGTAGGCTCTACCCCCACTAAATGGGGTAGCGCGCATCGATCGGTACCATCCTTGAGCTTCTCCGACTTTCGGAAGGGTTAGGGTTAGGGTTAGGGATGAAAGCACATAGGAGAAAGAGATATTCTTGAATAACTTTTTTTGTGAAGGTCGGAGAGACTTGGAAAGTGGTTGCATCTGGACTAATTTGGGTCCTGCGGATCGATTGGTACCATCCCCGAGCTTGTACGACCTTCGGAAGAGGTCGACCGACGAAATTCCCCCAAATCTGAGGAGATATTCTTGAATAACTTTTTTTGTGAAGGTCGGAGAGACTTGCAAGTAGGCTCTACCCCCACTAAATGGGGTTGCGCGCATCGATCGGTACCATCCTTGAGCTTCTCCGACTTTCGGAAGGGTTAGGGTTAGGGTTAGGGATGAAAGCACATAGGAGAAAGAGATATTCTTGAATAACTTTTTTTGTGAAGGTCGGAGAGACTTGCAAGTAGGCTCTACCCCCACTAAATGGGGTAGCGCGCATCGATCGGTACCATCCTTGAGCTTCTCCGACTTTCGGAAGGGTTAGGGTTAGGGTTAGGGATGAAAGCACATAGGAGAAAGAGATATTCTTGAATAACTTTTTTTGTGAAGGTCGGAGAGACTTGGAAAGTGGTTGCATCTGGACTAATTTGGGTCCTGCGGATCGATTGGTACCATCCCCGAGCTTGTACGACCTTCGGAAGAGGTCGACCGACGAAATTCCCCCAAATCTGAGGAGATATTCTTGAATAACTTTTTTTGTGAAGGTCGGAGAGACTTGCAAGTAGGCTCTACCCCCACTAAATGGGGTAGCGCGCATCGATCGGTACCATCCTTGAGCTTCTCCGACTTTTGGAAGGGTTAGGGTTAGGGTTAGGGATGAAAGCACATAGGAGAAAGAGATATTCTTGAATAACTTTTTTTGTGAAGGTCGGAGAGACTTGCAAGTAGGCTCTACCCCCACTAAATGGGGTAGCGCGCATCGATCGGTACCATCCTTGAGCTTCTCCGACTTTCGGAAGGGTTAGGGTTAGGGTTAGGGATGAAAGCACATAGGAGAAAGAGATATTCTTGAATAACTTTTTTTGTGAAGGTCGGAGAGACTTGGAAAGTGGTTGCATCTGGACTAATTTGGGTCCTGCGGATCGATTGGTACCATCCCCGAGCTTGTACGACCTTCGGAAGAGGTCGACCGACGAAATTCCCCCAAATCTGAGGAGATATTCTTGAATAACTTTTTTTGTGAAGGTCGGAGAGACTTGCAAGTAGGCTCTACCCCCACTAAATGGGGTTGCGCGCATCGATCGGTACCATCCTTGAGCTTCTCCGACTTTCGGAAGGGTTAGGGTTAGGGTTAGGGATGAAAGCACATAGGAGAAAGAGATATTCTTGAATAACTTTTTTTGTGAAGGTCGGAGAGACTTGCAAGTAGGCTCTACCCCCACTAAATGGGGTAGCGCGCATCGATCGGTACCATCCTTGAGCTTCTCCGACTTTCGGAAGGGTTAGGGTTAGGGTTAGGGATGAAAGCACATAGGAGAAAGAGATATTCTTGAATAACTTTTTTTGTGAAGGTCGGAGAGACTTGCAAGTAGGCTCTACCCCCACTAAATGGGGTAGCGCGCATCGATCGGTACCATCCTTGAGCTTCTCCGACTTTCGGAAGGGTTAGGGTTAGGGTTAGGGATGAAAGCACATAGGAGAAAGAGATATTCTTGAATAACTTTTTTTGTGAAGGTCGGAGAGACTTGGAAAGTGGTTGCATCTGGACTAATTTGGGTCCTGCGGATCGATTGGTACCATCCCCGAGCTTGTACGACCTTCGGAAGAGGTCGACCGACGAAATTCCCCCAAATCTGAGGAGATATTCTTGAATAACTTTTTTTGTGAAGGTCGGAGAGACTTGCAAGTAGGCTCTACCCCCACTAAATGGGGTTGCGCGCATCGATCGGTACCATCCTTGAGCTTCTCCGACTTTCGGAAGGGTTAGGGTTAGGGTTAGGGATGAAAGCACATAGGAGAAAGAGATATTCTTGAATAACTTTTTTTGTGAAGGTCGGAGAGACTTGCAAGTAGGCTCTACCCCCACTAAATGGGGTAGCGCGCATCGATCGGTACCATCCTTGAGCTTCTCCGACTTTCGGAAGGGTTAGGGTTAGGGATGAAAGCACATAGGAGAAAGAGATATTCTTGAATAACTTTTTTTGTGAAGGTCGGAGAGACTTGCAAGTAGGCTCTACCCCCACTAAATGGGGTAGCGCGCATCGATCGGTACCATCCTTGAGCTTCTCCGACTTTCGGAAGGGTTAGGGTTAGGGTTAGGGATGAAAGCACATAGGAGAAAGAAATATTCTTGAATAACTTTTTTTGTGAAGGTCGGAGAGACTTGGAAAGTGGTTGCATCTGGACTAATTTGGGTCCTGCGGATCGATTGGTACCATCCCCGAGCTTGTACGACCTTCGGAAGAGGTCGACCGACGAAATTCCCCCAAATCTGAGGAGATATTCTTGAATAACTTTTTTTGTGAAGGTCGGAGAGACTTGCAAGTAGGCTCTACCCCCACTAAATGGGGTTGCGCGCATCGATCGGTACCATCCTTGAGCTTCTCCGACTTTCGGAAGGGTTAGGGTTAGGGTTAGGGATGAAAGCACATAGGAGAAAGAGATATTCTTGAATAACTTTTTTTGTGAAGGTCGGAGAGACTTGCAAGTAGGCTCTACCCCCACTAAATGGGGTAGCGCGCATCGATCGGTACCATCCTTGAGCTTCTCCGACTTTCGGAAGGGTTAGGGTTAGGGTTAGGGATGAAAGCACATAGGAGAAAGAGATATTCTTGAATAACTTTTTTTGTGAAGGTCGGAGAGACTTGGAAAGTGGTTGCATCTGGACTAATTTGGGTCCTGCGGATCGATTGGTACCATCCCCGAGCTTGTACGACCTTCGGAAGAGGTCGACCGACGAAATTCCCCCAAATCTGAGGAGATATTCTTGAATTACTTTTTTTGTGAAGGTCGGAGAGACTTGCAAGTAGGCTCTACCCCCACTAAATGGGGTTGCGCGCATCGATCGGTACCATCCTTGAGCTTCTCCGACTTTCGGAAGGGTTAGGGTTAGGGTTAGGGATGAAAGCACATAGGAGAAAGAGATATTCTTGAATAACTTTTTTTGTGAAGGTCGGAGAGACTTGCAAGTAGGCTCTACCCCCACTAAATGGGGTAACGCGCATCGATCGGTACCATCCTTGAGCTTCTCCGACTTTCGGAAGGGTTAGGGTTAGGGTTAGGGATGAAAGCACATAGGAGAAAGAGATATTCTTGAATAACTTTTTTTGTGAAGGTCGGAGAGACTTGCAAGTAGGCTCTACCCCCACTAAATGGGGTAGCGCGCATCGATCGGTACCATCCTTGAGCTTCTCCGACTTTCGGAAGGGTTAGGGTTAGGGTTAGGGATGAAAGCACATAGGAGAAAGAGATATTCTTGAATAACTTTTTTTGTAAAGGTCGGAGAGACTTGCAAGTAGGCTCTACCCCCACTAAATGGGGTAGCGCGCATCGATCGGTACCATCCTTGAGCTTCTCCGACTTTCGGAAGGGTTAGGGTTAGGGTTAGGGATGAAAGCACATAGGAGAAAGAGATATTCTTGAATAACTTTTTTTGTGAAGGTCGGAGAGACTTGGAAAGTGGTTGCATCTGGACTAATTTGGGTCCTGCGGATCGATTGGTACCATCCCCGAGCTTGTACGACCTTCGGAAGAGGTCGACCGACGAAATTCCCCCAAATCTGAGGAGATATTCTTGAATAACTTTTTTTGTGAAGGTCGGAGAGACTTGCAAGTAGGCTCTACCCCCACTAAATGGGGTTGCGCGCATCGATCGGTACCATCCTTGAGCTTCTCCGACTTTCGGAAGGGTTAGGGTTAGGGTTAGGGATGAAAGCACATAGGAGAAAGAGATATTCTTGAATAACTTTTTTTGTGAAGGTCGGAGAGACTTGCAAGTAGGCTCTACCCCCACTAAATGGGGTAGCGCGCATCGATCGGTACCATCCTTGAGCTTCTCCGACTTTCGGAAGGGTTAGGGTTAGGGTTAGGGATGAAAGCACATAGGAGAAAGAGATATTCTTGAATAACTTTTTTTGTGAAGGTCGGAGAGACTTGGAAAGTGGTTGCATCTGGACTAATTTGGGTCCTGCGGATCGATTGGTACCATCCCCGAGCTTGTACGACCTTCGGAAGAGGTCGACCGACGAAATTCCCCCAAATCTGAGGAGATATTCTTGAATAACTTTTTTTGTGAAGGTCGGAGAGACTTGCAAGTAGGCTCTACCCCCACTAAATGGGGTAGCGCGCATCGATCGGTACCATCCTTGAGCTTCTCCGACTTTTGGAAGGGTTAGGGTTAGGGTTAGGGATGAAAGCACATAGGAGAAAGAGATATTCTTGAATAACTTTTTTTGTGAAGGTCGGAGAGACTTGCAAGTAGGCTCTACCCCCACTAAATGGGGTAGCGCGCATCGATCGGTACCATCCTTGAGCTTCTCCGACTTTCGGAAGGGTTAGGGTTAGGGTTAGGGATGAAAGCACATAGGAGAAAGAGATATTCTTGAATAACTTTTTTTGTGAAGGTCGGAGAGACTTGGAAAGTGGTTGCATCTGGACTAATTTGGGTCCTGCGGATCGATTGGTACCATCCCCGAGCTTGTACGACCTTCGGAAGAGGTCGACCGACGAAATTCCCCCAAATCTGAGGAGATATTCTTGAATAACTTTTTTTGTGAAGGTCGGAGAGACTTGCAAGTAGGCTCTACCCCCACTAAATGGGGTTGCGCGCATCGATCGGTACCATCCTTGAGCTTCTCCGACTTTCGGAAGGGTTAGGGTTAGGGTTAGGGATGAAAGCACATAGGAGAAAGAGATATTCTTGAATAACTTTTTTTGTGAAGGTCGGAGAGACTTGCAAGTAGGCTCTACCCCCACTAAATGGGGTAGCGCGCATCGATCGGTACCATCCTTGAGCTTCTCCGACTTTCGGAAGGGTTAGGGTTAGGGTTAGGGATGAAAGCACATAGGAGAAAGAGATATTCTTGAATAACTTTTTTTGTGAAGGTCGGAGAGACTTGCAAGTAGGCTCTACCCCCACTAAATGGGGTAGCGCGCATCGATCAGTACCATCCTTGAGCTTCTCCGACTTTCGGAAGGGTTAGGGTTAGGGTTAGGGATGAAAGCACATAGGAGAAAGAGATATTCTTGAATAACTTTTTTTGTGAAGGTCGGAGAGACTTGCAAGTAGGCTCTACCCCCACTAAATGGGGTAGCGCGCATCGATCGGTACCATCCTTGAGCTTCTCCGACTTTCGGAAGGGTTAGGGTTAGGGTTAGGGATGAAAGCACATAGGAGAAAGAGATATTCTTGAATAACTTTTTTTGTGAAGGTCGGAGAGACTTGGAAAGTGGTTGCATCTGGACTAATTTGGGTCCTGCGGATCGATTGGTACCATCCCCGAGCTTGTACGACCTTCGGAAGAGGTCGACCGACGAAATTCCCCCAAATCTGAGGAGATATTCTTGAATAACTTTTTTTGTGAAGGTCGGAGAGACTTGCAAGTAGGCTCTACCCCCACTAAATGGGGTAGCGCACATCGATCGGTACCATCCTTGAGCTTCTCCGACTTTCGGAAGGGTTAGGGTTAGGGTTAGGGATGAAAGCACATAGGAGAAAGAGATATTCTTGAATAACTTTTTTTGTGAAGGTCGGAGAGACTTGCAAGTAGGCTCTACCCCCACTAAATGGGGTAGCGCACATCGATCGGTACCATCCTTGAGCTTCTCCGACTTTTGGAAGGGTTAGGGTTAGGGTTAGGGATGAAAGCACATAGGAGAAAGAGATATTCTTGAATAACTTTTTTTGTGAAGGTCGGAGAGACTTGCAAGTAGGCTTTACCCCCACTAAATGGGGTAGCGCGCATCGATCGGTACCATCCTTGAGCTTCTCCGACTTTCGGAAGGGTTAGGGTTAGGGTTAGGGATGAAAGCACATAGGAGAAAGAGATATTCTTGAATAACTTTTTTTGTGAAGGTCGGAGAGACTTGCAAGTAGGCTCTACCCCCACTAAATGGGGTAGCGCGCATCGATCGGTACCATCCTTGAGCTTCTCCGACTTTCGGAAGGGTTAGGGTTAGGGTTAGGGATGAAAGCACATAGGAGAAAGAGATATTCTTGAATAACTTTTTTTGTGAAGGTCGGAGAGACTTGGAAAGTGGTTGCATCTGGACTAATTTGGGTCCTGCGGATCGATTGGTACCATCCCCGAGCTTGTACGACCTTCGGAAGAGGTCGACCGACGAAATTCCCCCAAATCTGAGGAGATATTCTTGAATAACTTTTTTTGTGAAGGTCGGAGAGACTTGCAAGTAGGCTCTACCCCCACTAAATGGGGTAGCGCACATCGATCGGTACCATCCTTGAGCTTCTCCGACTTTCGGAAGGGTTAGGGTTAGGGATGAAAGCACATAGGAGAAAGAGATATTCTTGAATAACTTTTTTTGTGAAGGTCGGAGAGACTTGCAAGTAGGCTCTACCCCCACTAAATGGGGTAGCGCGCATCGATCGGTACCATCCTTGAGCTTCTCCGACTTTCGGAAGGGTTAGGGTTAGGGTTAGGGATGAAAGCACATAGGAGAAAGAGATATTCTTGAATAACTTTTTTTGTGAAGGTCGGAGAGACTTGGAAAGTGGTTGCATCTGGACTAATTTGGGTCCTGCGGATCGATTGGTACCATCCCCGAGCTTGTACGACCTTCGGAAGAGGTCGACCGACGAAATTCCCCCAAATCTGAGGAGATATTCTTGAATAACTTTTTTTGTGAAGGTCGGAAAGACTTGCAAGTAGGCTCTACCCCCACTAAATGGGGTAGCGCACATCGATCGGTACCATCCTTGAGCTTCTCCGACTTTCGGAAGGGTTAGGGTTAGGGTTAGGGATGAAAGCACATAGGAGAAAGAGATATTCTTGAATAACTTTTTTTGTGAAGGTCGGAGAGACTTGCAAGTAGGCTCTACCCCCACTAAATGGGGTAGCGCGCATCGATCGGTACCATCCTTGAGCTTCTCCGACTTTTGGAAGGGTTAGGGTTAGGGTTAGGGATGAAAGCACATAGGAGAAAGAGATATTCTTGAATAACTTTTTTTGTGAAGGTCGGAGAGACTTGCAAGTAGGCTCTACCCCCACTAAATGGGGTAGCGCGCATCGATCGGTACCATCCTTGAGCTTCTCCGACTTTCAGAAGGGTTAGGGTTAGGGATGAAAGCACATAGGAGAAAGAGATATTCTTGAATAACTTTTTTTGTGAAGGTCGGAGAGACTTGCAAGTAGGCTCTACCCCCACTAAATGGGGTAGCGCGCATCGATCGGTACCATCCTTGAGCTTCTCCGACTTTCGGAAGGGTTAGGGTTAGGGTTAGGGATGAAAGCACATAGGAGAAAGAGATATTCTTGAATAACTTTTTTTGTGAAGGTCGGAGAGACTTGCAAGTAGGCTCTACCCCCACTAAATGGGGTAGCGCGCATCGATCGGTACCATCCTTGAGCTTCTCCGACTTTCGGAAGGGTTAGGGTTAGGGTTAGGGATGAAAGCACATAGGAGAAAGAGATATTCTTGAATAACTTTTTTTGTGAAGGTCGGAGAGACTTGGAAAGTGGTTGCATCTGGACTAATTTGGGTCCTGCGGATCGATTGGTACCATCCCCGAGCTTGTACGACCTTCGGAAGAGGTCGACCGACGAAATTCCCCCAAATCTGAGGAGATATTCTTGAATAACTTTTTTTGTGAAGGTCGGAGAGACTTGCAAGTAGGCTCTACCCCCACTAAATGGGGTAGCGCACATCGATCGGTACCATCCTTGAGCTTCTCCGACTTTCGGAAGGGTTAGGGTTAGGGTTAGGGATGAAAGCACATAGGAGAAAGAGATATTCTTGAATAACTTTTTTTGTGAAGGTCGGAGAGACTTGCAAGTAGGCTCTACCCCCACTAAATGGGGTAGCGCGCATCGATCGGTACCATCCTTGAGCTTCTCCGACTTTCGGAAGGGTTAGGGTTAGGGTTAGGGATGAAAGCACATAGGAGAAAGAGATATTCTTGAATAACTTTTTTTGTGAAGGTCGGAGAGACTTGGAAAGTGGTTGCATCTGGACTAATTTGGGTCCTGCGGATCGATTGGTACCATCCCCGAGCTTGTACGACCTTCGGAAGAGGTCGACCGACGAAATTCCCCCAAATCTGAGGAGATATTCTTGAATAACTTTTTTTGTGAAGGTCGGAGAGACTTGCAAGTAGGCTCTACCCCCACTAAATGGGGTTGCGCGCATCGATCGGTACCATCCTTGAGCTTCTCCGACTTTCGGAAGGGTTAGGGTTAGGGATGAAAGCACATAGGAGAAAGAGATATTCTTGAATAACTTTTTTTGTGAAGGTCGGAGAGACTTGCAAGTAGGCTCTACCCCCACTAAATGGGGTAGCGCGCATCGATCGGTACCATCCTTGAGCTTCTCCGACTTTCGGAAGGGTTAGGGTTAGGGTTAGGGATGAAAGCACATAGGAGAAAGAGATATTCTTGAATAACTTTTTTTGTGAAGGTCGGAGAGACTTGGAAAGTGGTTGCATCTGGACTAATTTGGGTCCTGCAGATCGATTGGTACCATCCCCGAGCTTGTACGACCTTCGGAAGAGGTCGACCGACGAAATTCCCCCAAATCTGAGGAGATATTCTTGAATAACTTTTTTTGTGAAGGTCGGAGAGACTTGCAAGTAGGCTCTACCCCCACTAAATGGGGTTGCGCGC
Source organism: Limanda limanda (assembly GCF_963576545.1). Taxonomy (NCBI): domain Eukaryota; kingdom Metazoa; phylum Chordata; class Actinopteri; order Pleuronectiformes; family Pleuronectidae; genus Limanda; species Limanda limanda. The sequence goes on along the minus strand of NW_026870666.1, from coordinate 223,823 downwards.
ATCGATCGGTACCATCCTTGAGCTTCTCCGACTTTCGGAAGGGTTAGGGTTAGGGTTAGGGATGAAAGCACATAGGAGAAAGAGATATTCTTGAATAACGTTTTTTGTGAAGGTCGGAGAGACTTGCAAGTAGGCTCTACCCCCACTAAATGGGGTAGCGCGCATCGATCGGTACCATCCTTGAGCTTCTCCGACTTTCGGAAGGGTTAGGGTTAGGGATGAAAGCACATAGGAGAAAGAGATATTCTTGAATAACTTTTTTGGTGAAGGTCGGAGAGACTTGGAAAGTGGTTGCATCTGGACTAATTTGGGTCCTGCAGATCGATTGGTACCATCCCCGAGCTTGTACGACCTTCGGAAGAGGTCGACCGACGAAATTCCCCCAAAATCTGAGGAGATATTCTTGAATAACTTTTTTTGTGAAGGTCGGAGAGACTTGCAAGTAGGCTCTACCCCCACTAAATGGGGTTGCGCGCATCGATCAGTACCATCCTTGAGCTTCTCCGACTTTCGGAAGGGTTAGGGTTAGGGTTAGGGATGAAAGCACATAGCAGAAAGAGATATTCTTGAATAACTTTTTTTGTGAAGGTCGGAGAGACTTGCAAGTAGGCTCTACCCCCACTAAATGGGGTAGCGCGCATCGATCAGTACCATCCTTGAGCTTCTCCGACTTTCGGAAGGGTTAGGGTTAGGGTTAGGGATGAAAGCACATAGGAGAAAGAGATATTCTTGAATAACTTTTTTTGTGAAGGTCGGAGAGACTTGCAAGTAGGCTCTACCCCCACTAAATGGGGTAGCGCGCATCGATCGGTACCATCCTTGAGCTTCTCCGACTTTCGGAAGGGTTAGGGTTAGGGTTAGGGATGAAAGCACATAGGAGAAAGAGATATTCTTGAATAACTTTTTTTGTGAAGGTCGGAGAGACTTGGAAAGTGGTTGCATCTGGACTAATTTGGGTCCTGCGGATCGATTGGTACCATCCCCGAGCTTGTACGACCTTCGGAAGAGGTCGACCGACGAAATTCCCCCAAATCTGAGGAGATATTCTTGAATAACTTTTTTTGTGAAGGTCGGAGAGACTTGCAAGTAGGCTCTACCCCCACTAAATGGGGTAGCGCACATCGATCGGTACCATCCTTGAGCTTCTCCGACTTTCGGAAGGGTTAGGGTTAGGGTTAGGGATGAAAGCACATAGGAGAAAGAGATATTCTTGAATAACTTTTTTTGTGAAGGTCGGAGAGACTTGCAAGTAGGCTCTACCCCCACTAAATGGGGTAGCGCGCATCGATCGGTACCATCCTTGAGCTTCTCCGACTTTCGGAAGGGTTAGGGTTAGGGTTAGGGATGAAAGCACATAGGAGAAAGAGATATTCTTGAATAACTTTTTTTGTGAAGGTCGGAGAGACTTGGAAAGTGGTTGCATCTGGACTAATTTGGGTCCTGCGGATCGATTGGTACCATCCCCGAGCTTGTACGACCTTCTGAAGAGGTCGACCGACGAAATTCCCCCAAATCTGAGGAGATATTCTTGAATAACTTTTTTTGTGAAGGTCGGAGAGACTTGCAAGTAGGCTCTACCCCCACTAAATGGGGTTGCGCGCATCGATCAGTACCATCCTTGAGCTTCTCCGACTTTCGGAAGGGTTAGGGTTAGGGTTAGGGATGAAAGCACATAGGAGAAAGAGATATTCTTGAATAACTTTTTTTGTGAAGGTCGGAGAGACTTGCAAGTAGGCTCTACCCCCACTAAATGGGGTAGCGCGCATCGATCGGTACCATCCTTGAGCTTCTCCGACTTTCGGAAGGGTTAGGGTTAGGGTTAGGGATGAAAGCACATAGGAGAAAGAGATATTCTTGAATAACTTTTTTTGTGAAGGTCGGAGAGACTTGCAAGTAGGCTCTACCCCCACTAAATGGGGTAGCGCGCATCGATCGGTACCATCCTTGAGCTTCTCCGACTTTCGGAAGGGTTAGGGTTAGGGTTAGGGATGAAAGCACATAGGAGAAAGAGATATTCTTGAATAACTTTTTTTGTGAAGGTCGGAGAGACTTGGAAAGTGGTTGCATCTGGACTAATTTGGGTCCTGCGGATCGATTGGTACCATCCCCGAGCTTGTACGACCTTCGGAAGAGGTCGACCGACGAAATTCCCCCAAATCTGAGGAGATATTCTTGAATAACTTTTTTTGTGAAGGTCGGAGAGACTTGCAAGTAGGCTCTACCCCCACTAAATGGGGTAGCGCACATCGATCGGTACCATCCTTGAGCTTCTCCGACTTTCGGAAGGGTTAGGGTTAGGGTTAGGGATGAAAGCACATAGGAGAAAGAGATATTCTTGAATAACTTTTTTTGTGAAGGTCGGAGAGACTTGCAAGTAGGCTCTACCCCCACTAAATGGGGTAGCGCGCATCGATCGGTACCATCCTTGAGCTTCTCCGACTTTCGGAAGGGTTAGGGTTAGGGTTAGGGATGAAAGCACATAGGAGAAAGAGATATTCTTGAATAACTTTTTTTGTGAAGGTCGGAGAGACTTGGAAAGTGGTTGCATCTGGACTAATTTGGGTCCTGCGGATCGATTGGTACCATCCCCGAGCTTGTACGACCTTCTGAAGAGGTCGACCGACGAAATTCCCCCAAATCTGAGGAGATATTCTTGAATAACTTTTTTTGTGAAGGTCGGAGAGACTTGCAAGTAGGCTCTACCCCCACTAAATGGGGTTGCGCGCATCGATCAGTACCATCCTTGAGCTTCTCCGACTTTCGGAAGGGTTAGGGTTAGGGTTAGGGATGAAAGCACATAGGAGAAAGAGATATTCTTGAATAACTTTTTTTGTGAAGGTCGGAGAGACTTGCAAGTAGGCTCTACCCCCACTAAATGGGGTAGCGCGCATCGATCGGTACCATCCTTGAGCTTCTCCGACTTTCGGAAGGGTTAGGGTTAGGGTTAGGGATGAAAGCACATAGGAGAAAGAGATATTCTTGAATAACTTTTTTTGTGAAGGTCGGAGAGACTTGCAAGTAGGCTCTACCCCCACTAAATGGGGTAGCGCGCATCGATCGGTACCATCCTTGAGCTTCTCCGACTTTCGGAAGGGTTAGGGTTAGGGTTAGGGATGAAAGCACATAGGAGAAAGAGATATTCTTGAATAACTTTTTTTGTGAAGGTCGGAGAGACTTGCAAGTAGGCTCTACCCCCACTAAATGGGGTAGCGCGCATCGATCGGTACCATCCTTGAGCTTCTCCGACTTTCGGAAGGGTTAGGGTTAGGGTTAGGGATGAAAGCACATAGGAGAAAGAGATATTCTTGAATAACTTTTTTTGTGAAGGTCGGAGAGACTTGGAAAGTGGTTGCATCTGGACTAATTTGGGTCCTGCGGATCGATTGGTACCATCCCCGAGCTTGTACGACCTTCGGAAGAGGTCGACCGACGAAATTCCCCCAAATCTGAGGAGATATTCTTGAATAACTTTTTTTGTGAAGGTCGGAGAGACTTGCAAGTAGGCTCTACCCCCACTAAATGGGGTTGCGCGCATCGATCGGTACCATCCTTGAGCTTCTCCGACTTTCGGAAGGGTTAGGGTTAGGGTTAGGGATGAAAGCACATAGGAGAAAGAGATATTCTTGAATAACTTTTTTTGTGAAGGTCGGAGAGACTTGCAAGTAGGCTCTACCCCCACTAAATGGGGTAGCGCGCATCGATCGGTACCATCCTTGAGCTTCTCCGACTTTCGGAAGGGTTAGGGTTAGGGTTAGGGATGAAAGCACATAGGAGAAAGAGATATTCTTGAATAACTTTTTTTGTGAAGGTCGGAGAGACTTGCAAGTAGGCTCTACCCCCACTAAATGGGGTAGCGCGCATCGATCGGTACCATCCTTGAGCTTCTCCGACTTTCGGAAGGGTTAGGGTTAGGGTTAGGGATGAAAGCACATAGGAGAAAGAGATATTCTTGAATAACTTTTTTTGTGAAGGTCGGAGAGACTTGGAAAGTGGTTGCATCTGGACTAATTTGGGTCCTGCGGATCGATTGGTACCATCCCCGAGCTTGTACGACCTTCGGAAGAGGTCGACCGACGAATTTCCCCCAAATCTGAGGAGATATTCTTGAATAACCTTTTTTGTGAAGGTCGGAGAGACTTGCAAGTAGGCTCTACCCCCACTAAATGGGGTTGCGCGCATCGATCGGTACCATCCTTGAGCTTCTCCGACTTTCGGAAGGGTTAGGGTTAGGGTTAGGGATGAAAGCACATAGGAGAAAGAGATATTCTTGAATAACTTTTTTTGTGAAGGTCGGAGAGACTTGCAAGTAGGCTCTACCCCCACTAAATGGGGTAGCGCGCATCGATCGGTACCATCCTTGAGCTTCTCCGACTTTCGGAAGGGTTAGGGTTAGGGTTAGGGATGAAAGCACATAGGAGAAAGAGATATTCTTGAATAACTTTTTTTGTGAAGGTCGGAGAGACTTGGAAAGTGGTTGCATCTGGACAAATTTGGGTCCTGCAGATCGATTGGTACCATCCCCGAGCTTGTACGACCTTCGGAAGACGTCGACCGACGAAATTCCCCCAAATCTGAGGAGATATTCTTGAATAACTTTTTTTGTGAAGGTCGGAGAGACTTGCAAGTAGGCTCTACCCCCACTAAATGGGGTTGCGCGCATCGATCGGTACCATCCTTGAGCTTCTCCGACTTTCGGAAGGGTTAGGGTTAGGGTTAGGGATGAAAGCACATAGGAGAAAGAGATATTCTTGAATAACTTTTTTTGTGAAGGTCGGAGAGACTTGCAAGTAGGCTCTACCCCCACTAAATGGGGTAGCGCGCATCGATCGGTACCATCCTTGAGCTTCTCCGACTTTCGGAAGGGTTAGGGTTAGGGTTAGGGATGAAAGCACATAGGAGAAAGAGATATTCTTGAATAACTTTTTTTGTGAAGGTCGGAGAGACTTGCAAGTAGGCTCTACCCCCACTAAATGGGGTAGCGCGCATCGATCAGTACCATCCTTGAGCTTCTCCGACTTTCGGAAGGGTTAGGGTTAGGGTTAGGGATGAAAGCACATAGGAGAAAGAGATATTCTTGAATAACTTTTTTTGTGAAGGTCGGAGAGACTTGCAAGTAGGCTCTACCCCCACTAAATGGGGTAGCGCGCATCGATCGGTACCATCCTTGAGCTTCTCCGACTTTCGGAAGGGTTAGGGTTAGGGTTAGGGATGAAAGCACATAGGAGAAAGAGATATTCTTGAATAACTTTTTTTGTGAAGGTCGGAGAGACTTGGAAAGTGGTTGCATCTGGACTAATTTGGGTCCTGCGGATCGATTGGTACCATCCCCGAGCTTGTACGACCTTCGGAAGAGGTCGACCGACGAAATTCCCCCAAATCTGAGGAGATATTCTTGAATAACTTTTTTTGTGAAGGTCGGAGAGACTTGCAAGTAGGCTCTACCCCCACTAAATGGGGTAGCGCACATCGATCGGTACCATCCTTGAGCTTCTCCGACTTTCGGAAGGGTTAGGGTTAGGGTTAGGGATGAAAGCACATAGGAGAAAGAGATATTCTTGAATAACTTTTTTTGTGAAGGTCGGAGAGACTTGCAAGTAGGCTCTACCCCCACTAAATGGGGTAGCGCACATCGATCGGTACCATCCTTGAGCTTCTCCGACTTTTGGAAGGGTTAGGGTTAGGGTTAGGGATGAAAGCACATAGGAGAAAGAGATATTCTTGAATAACTTTTTTTGTGAAGGTCGGAGAGACTTGCAAGTAGGCTTTACCCCCACTAAATGGGGTAGCGCGCATCGATCGGTACCATCCTTGAGCTTCTCCGACTTTCGGAAGGGTTAGGGTTAGGGTTAGGGATGAAAGCACATAGGAGAAAGAGATATTCTTGAATAACTTTTTTTGTGAAGGTCGGAGAGACTTGCAAGTAGGCTCTACCCCCACTAAATGGGGTAGCGCGCATCGATCGGTACCATCCTTGAGCTTCTCCGACTTTCGGAAGGGTTAGGGTTAGGGTTAGGGATGAAAGCACATAGGAGAAAGAGATATTCTTGAATAACTTTTTTTGTGAAGGTCGGAGAGACTTGGAAAGTGGTTGCATCTGGACTAATTTGGGTCCTGCGGATCGATTGGTACCATCCCCGAGCTTGTACGACCTTCGGAAGAGGTCGACCGACGAAATTCCCCCAAATCTGAGGAGATATTCTTGAATAACTTTTTTTGTGAAGGTCGGAGAGACTTGCAAGTAGGCTCTACCCCCACTAAATGGGGTAGCGCACATCGATCGGTACCATCCTTGAGCTTCTCCGACTTTCGGAAGGGTTAGGGTTAGGGATGAAAGCACATAGGAGAAAGAGATATTCTTGAATAACTTTTTTTGTGAAGGTCGGAGAGACTTGCAAGTAGGCTCTACCCCCACTAAATGGGGTAGCGCGCATCGATCGGTACCATCCTTGAGCTTCTCCGACTTTCGGAAGGGTTAGGGTTAGGGTTAGGGATGAAAGCACATAGGAGAAAGAGATATTCTTGAATAACTTTTTTTGTGAAGGTCGGAGAGACTTGGAAAGTGGTTGCATCTGGACTAATTTGGGTCCTGCGGATCGATTGGTACCATCCCCGAGCTTGTACGACCTTCGGAAGAGGTCGACCGACGAAATTCCCCCAAATCTGAGGAGATATTCTTGAATAACTTTTTTTGTGAAGGTCGGAAAGACTTGCAAGTAGGCTCTACCCCCACTAAATGGGGTAGCGCACATCGATCGGTACCATCCTTGAGCTTCTCCGACTTTCGGAAGGGTTAGGGTTAGGGTTAGGGATGAAAGCACATAGGAGAAAGAGATATTCTTGAATAACTTTTTTTGTGAAGGTCGGAGAGACTTGCAAGTAGGCTCTACCCCCACTAAATGGGGTAGCGCGCATCGATCGGTACCATCCTTGAGCTTCTCCGACTTTTGGAAGGGTTAGGGTTAGGGTTAGGGATGAAAGCACATAGGAGAAAGAGATATTCTTGAATAACTTTTTTTGTGAAGGTCGGAGAGACTTGCAAGTAGGCTCTACCCCCACTAAATGGGGTAGCGCGCATCGATCGGTACCATCCTTGAGCTTCTCCGACTTTCAGAAGGGTTAGGGTTAGGGATGAAAGCACATAGGAGAAAGAGATATTCTTGAATAACTTTTTTTGTGAAGGTCGGAGAGACTTGCAAGTAGGCTCTACCCCCACTAAATGGGGTAGCGCGCATCGATCGGTACCATCCTTGAGCTTCTCCGACTTTCGGAAGGGTTAGGGTTAGGGTTAGGGATGAAAGCACATAGGAGAAAGAGATATTCTTGAATAACTTTTTTTGTGAAGGTCGGAGAGACTTGGAAAGTGGTTGCATCTGGACTAATTTGGGTCCTGCGGATCGATTGGTACCATCCCCGAGCTTGTACGACCTTCGGAAGAGGTCGACCGACGAAATTCCCCCAAATCTGAGGAGATATTCTTGAATAACTTTTTTTGTGAAGGTCGGAGAGACTTGCAAGTAGGCTCTACCCCCACTAAATGGGGTAGCGCACATCGATCGGTACCATCCTTGAGCTTCTCCGACTTTCGGAAGGGTTAGGGTTAGGGTTAGGGATGAAAGCACATAGGAGAAAGAGATATTCTTGAATAACTTTTTTTGTGAAGGTCGGAGAGACTTGCAAGTAGGCTCTACCCCCACTAAATGGGGTAGCGCGCATCGATCGGTACCATCCTTGAGCTTCTCCGACTTTCGGAAGGGTTAGGGTTAGGGTTAGGGATGAAAGCACATAGGAGAAAGAGATATTCTTGAATAACTTTTTTTGTGAAGGTCGGAGAGACTTGGAAAGTGGTTGCATCTGGACTAATTTGGGTCCTGCGGATCGATTGGTACCATCCCCGAGCTTGTACGACCTTCGGAAGAGGTCGACCGACGAAATTCCCCCAAATCTGAGGAGATATTCTTGAATAACTTTTTTTGTGAAGGTCGGAGAGACTTGCAAGTAGGCTCTACCCCCACTAAATGGGGTTGCGCGCATCGATCGGTACCATCCTTGAGCTTCTCCGACTTTCGGAAGGGTTAGGGTTAGGGATGAAAGCACATAGGAGAAAGAGATATTCTTGAATAACTTTTTTTGTGAAGGTCGGAGAGACTTGCAAGTAGGCTCTACCCCCACTAAATGGGGTAGCGCGCATCGATCGGTACCATCCTTGAGCTTCTCCGACTTTCGGAAGGGTTAGGGTTAGGGTTAGGGATGAAAGCACATAGGAGAAAGAGATATTCTTGAATAACTTTTTTTGTGAAGGTCGGAGAGACTTGGAAAGTGGTTGCATCTGGACTAATTTGGGTCCTGCAGATCGATTGGTACCATCCCCGAGCTTGTACGACCTTCGGAAGAGGTCGACCGACGAAATTCCCCCAAATCTGAGGAGATATTCTTGAATAACTTTTTTTGTGAAGGTCGGAGAGACTTGCAAGTAGGCTCTACCCCCACTAAATGGGGTTGCGCGCATCGATCGGTACCATCCTTGAGCTTCTCCGACTTTCGGAAGGGTTAGGGTTAGGGTTAGGGATGAAAGCACATAGGAGAAAGAGATATTCTTGAATAACGTTTTTTGTGAAGGTCGGAGAGACTTGCAAGTAGGCTCTACCCCCACTAAATGGGGTAGCGCGCATCGATCGGTACCATCCTTGAGCTTCTCCGACTTTCGGAAGGGTTAGGGTTAGGGATGAAAGCACATAGGAGAAAGAGATATTCTTGAATAACTTTTTTGGTGAAGGTCGGAGAGACTTGGAAAGTGGTTGCATCTGGACTAATTTGGGTCCTGCAGATCGATTGGTACCATCCCCGAGCTTGTACGACCTTCGGAAGAGGTCGACCGACGAAATTCCCCCAAAATCTGAGGAGATATTCTTGAATAACTTTTTTTGTGAAGGTCGGAGAGACTTGCAAGTAGGCTCTACCCCCACTAAATGGGGTTGCGCGCATCGATCAGTACCATCCTTGAGCTTCTCCGACTTTCGGAAGGGTTAGGGTTAGGGTTAGGGATGAAAGCACATAGCAGAAAGAGATATTCTTGAATAACTTTTTTTGTGAAGGTCGGAGAGACTTGCAAGTAGGCTCTACCCCCACTAAATGGGGTAGCGCGCATCGATCAGTACCATCCTTGAGCTTCTCCGACTTTCGGAAGGGTTAGGGTTAGGGTTAGGGATGAAAGCACATAGGAGAAAGAGATATTCTTGAATAACTTTTTTTGTGAAGGTCGGAGAGACTTGCAAGTAGGCTCTACCCCCACTAAATGGGGTAGCGCGCATCGATCGGTACCATCCTTGAGCTTCTCCGACTTTCGGAAGGGTTAGGGTTAGGGTTAGGGATGAAAGCACATAGGAGAAAGAGATATTCTTGAATAACTTTTTTTGTGAAGGTCGGAGAGACTTGGAAAGTGGTTGCATCTGGACTAATTTGGGTCCTGCGGATCGATTGGTACCATCCCCGAGCTTGTACGACCTTCGGAAGAGGTCGACCGACGAAATTCCCCCAAATCTGAGGAGATATTCTTGAATAACTTTTTTTGTGAAGGTCGGAGAGACTTGCAAGTAGGCTCTACCCCCACTAAATGGGGTAGCGCACATCGATCGGTACCATCCTTGAGCTTCTCCGACTTTCGGAAGGGTTAGGGTTAGGGTTAGGGATGAAAGCACATAGGAGAAAGAGATATTCTTGAATAACTTTTTTTGTGAAGGTCGGAGAGACTTGCAAGTAGGCTCTACCCCCACTAAATGGGGTAGCGCGCATCGATCGGTACCATCCTTGAGCTTCTCCGACTTTCGGAAGGGTTAGGGTTAGGGTTAGGGATGAAAGCACATAGGAGAAAGAGATATTCTTGAATAACTTTTTTTGTGAAGGTCGGAGAGACTTGGAAAGTGGTTGCATCTGGACTAATTTGGGTCCTGCGGATCGATTGGTACCATCCCCGAGCTTGTACGACCTTCTGAAGAGGTCGACCGACGAAATTCCCCCAAATCTGAGGAGATATTCTTGAATAACTTTTTTTGTGAAGGTCGGAGAGACTTGCAAGTAGGCTCTACCCCCACTAAATGGGGTTGCGCGCATCGATCAGTACCATCCTTGAGCTTCTCCGACTTTCGGAAGGGTTAGGGTTAGGGTTAGGGATGAAAGCACATAGGAGAAAGAGATATTCTTGAATAACTTTTTTTGTGAAGGTCGGAGAGACTTGCAAGTAGGCTCTACCCCCACTAAATGGGGTAGCGCGCATCGATCGGTACCATCCTTGAGCTTCTCCGACTTTCGGAAGGGTTAGGGTTAGGGTTAGGGATGAAAGCACATAGGAGAAAGAGATATTCTTGAATAACTTTTTTTGTGAAGGTCGGAGAGACTTGCAAGTAGGCTCTACCCCCACTAAATGGGGTAGCGCGCATCGATCGGTACCATCCTTGAGCTTCTCCGACTTTCGGAAGGGTTAGGGTTAGGGTTAGGGATGAAAGCACATAGGAGAAAGAGATATTCTTGAATAACTTTTTTTGTGAAGGTCGGAGAGACTTGCAAGTAGGCTCTACCCCCACTAAATGGGGTAGCGCGCATCGATCGGTACCATCCTTGAGCTTCTCCGACTTTCGGAAGGGTTAGGGTTAGGGTTAGGGATGAAAGCACATAGGAGAAAGAGATATTCTTGAATAACTTTTTTTGTGAAGGTCGGAGAGACTTGGAAAGTGGTTGCATCTGGACTAATTTGGGTCCTGCGGATCGATTGGTACCATCCCCGAGCTTGTACGACCTTCGGAAGAGGTCGACCGACGAAATTCCCCCAAATCTGAGGAGATATTCTTGAATAACTTTTTTTGTGAAGGTCGGAGAGACTTGCAAGTAGGCTCTACCCCCACTAAATGGGGTTGCGCGCATCGATCGGTACCATCCTTGAGCTTCTCCGACTTTCGGAAGGGTTAGGGTTAGGGTTAGGGATGAAAGCACATAGGAGAAAGAGATATTCTTGAATAACTTTTTTTGTGAAGGTCGGAGAGACTTGCAAGTAGGCTCTACCCCCACTAAATGGGGTAGCGCGCATCGATCGGTACCATCCTTGAGCTTCTCCGACTTTCGGAAGGGTTAGGGTTAGGGTTAGGGATGAAAGCACATAGGAGAAAGAGATATTCTTGAATAACTTTTTTTGTGAAGGTCGGAGAGACTTGCAAGTAGGCTCTACCCCCACTAAATGGGGTAGCGCGCATCGATCGGTACCATCCTTGAGCTTCTCCGACTTTCGGAAGGGTTAGGGTTAGGGTTAGGGATGAAAGCACATAGGAGAAAGAGATATTCTTGAATAACTTTTTTTGTGAAGGTCGGAGAGACTTGGAAAGTGGTTGCATCTGGACTAATTTGGGTCCTGCGGATCGATTGGTACCATCCCCGAGCTTGTACGACCTTCGGAAGAGGTCGACCGACGAATTTCCCCCAAATCTGAGGAGATATTCTTGAATAACCTTTTTTGTGAAGGTCGGAGAGACTTGCAAGTAGGCTCTACCCCCACTAAATGGGGTTGCGCGCATCGATCGGTACCATCCTTGAGCTTCTCCGACTTTCGGAAGGGTTAGGGTTAGGGTTAGGGATGAAAGCACATAGGAGAAAGAGATATTCTTGAATAACTTTTTTTGTGAAGGTCGGAGAGACTTGCAAGTAGGCTCTACCCCCACTAAATGGGGTAGCGCGCATCGATCGGTACCATCCTTGAGCTTCTCCGACTTTCGGAAGGGTTAGGGTTAGGGTTAGGGATGAAAGCACATAGGAGAAAGAGATATTCTTGAATAACTTTTTTTGTGAAGGTCGGAGAGACTTGGAAAGTGGTTGCATCTGGACAAATTTGGGTCCTGCGGATCGATTGGTACCATCCCCGAGCTTGTACGACCTTCGGAAGACGTCGACCGACGAAATTCCCCCAAATCTGAGGAGATATTCTTGAATAACTTTTTTTGTGAAGGTCGGAGAGACTTGCAAGTAGGCTCTACCCCCACTAAATGGGGTAGCGCGCATCGATCGGTACCATCCTTGAGCTTCTCCGACTTTCAGAAGGGTTAGGGTTAGGGATGAAAGCACATAGGAGAAAGAGATATTCTTGAATAACTTTTTTTGTGAAGGTCGGAGAGACTTGCAAGTAGGCTCTACCCCCACTAAATGGGGTAGCGCGCATCGATCGGTACCATCCTTGAGCTTCTCCGACTTTCGGAAGGGTTAGGGTTAGGGTTAGGGATGAAAGCACATAGGAGAAAGAGATATTCTTGAATAACTTTTTTTGTGAAGGTCGGAGAGACTTGCAAGTAGGCTCTACCCCCACTAAATGGGGTAGCGCGCATCGATCGGTACCATCCTTGAGCTTCTCCGACTTTCGGAAGGGTTAGGGTTAGGGTTAGGGATGAAAGCACATAGGAGAAAGAGATATTCTTGAATAACTTTTTTTGTGAAGGTCGGAGAGACTTGGAAAGTGGTTGCATCTGGACTAATTTGGGTCCTGCGGATCGATTGGTACCATCCCCGAGCTTGTACGACCTTCGGAAGAGGTCGACCGACGAAATTCCCCCAAATCTGAGGAGATATTCTTGAATAACTTTTTTTGTGAAGGTCGGAGAGACTTGCAAGTAGGCTCTACCCCCACTAAATGGGGTAGCGCACATCGATCGGTACCATCCTTGAGCTTCTCCGACTTTCAGAAGGGTTAGGGTTAGGGTTAGGGATGAAAGCACATAGGAGAAAGAGATATTCTTGAATAACTTTTTTTGTGAAGGTCGGAGAGACTTGCAAGTAGGCTCTACCCCCACTAAATGGGGTAGCGCGCATCGATCGGTACCATCCTTGAGCTTCTCCGACTTTCGGAAGGGTTAGGGTTAGGGTTAGGGATGAAAGCACATAGGAGAAAGAGATATTCTTGAATAACTTTTTTTGTGAAGGTCGGAGAGACTTGGAAAGTGGTTGCATCTGGACTAATTTGGGTCCTGCGGATCGATTGGTACCATCCCCGAGCTTGTACGACCTTCGGAAGAGGTCGACCGACGAAATTCCCCCAAATCTGAGGAGATATTCTTGAATAACTTTTTTTGTGAAGGTCGGAGAGACTTGCAAGTAGGCTCTACCCCCACTAAATGGGGTTGCGCGCATCGATCGGTACCATCCTTGAGCTTCTCCGACTTTCGGAAGGGTTAGGGTTAGGGATGAAAGCACATAGGAGAAAGAGATATTCTTGAATAACTTTTTTTGTGAAGGTCGGAGAGACTTGCAAGTAGGCTCTACCCCCACTAAATGGGGTAGCGCGCATCGATCGGTACCATCCTTGAGCTTCTCCGACTTTCGGAAGGGTTAGGGTTAGGGATGAAAGCACATAGGAGAAAGAGATATTCTTGAATAACTTTTTTTGTGAAGGTCGGAGAGACTTGGAAAGTGGTTGCATCTGGACTAATTTGGGTCCTGCGGATCGATTGGTACCATCCCCGAGCTTGTACGACCTTCGGAAGAGGTCGACCGACGAAATTCCCCCAAATCTGAGGAGATATTCTTGAATAACTTTTTTTGTGAAGGTCGGAGAGACTTGCAAGTAGGCTCTACCCCCACTAAATGGGGTTGCGCGCATCGATCGGTACCATCCTTGAGCTTCTCCGACTTTCGGAAGGGTTAGGGTTAGGGTTAGGGATGAAAGCACATAGGAGAAAGAGATATTCTTGAATAACTTTTTTTGTGAAGGTCGGAGAGACTTGCAAGTAGGCTCTACCCCCACTAAATGGGGTAGCGCGCATCGATCGGTACCATCCTTGAGCTTCTCCGACTTTCGGAAGGGTTAGGGTTAGGGATGAAAGCACATAGGAGAAAGAGATATTCTTGAATAACTTTTTTGGTGAAGGTCGGAGAGACTTGGAAAGTGGTTGCATCTGGACTAATTTGGGTCCTGCAGATCGATTGGTACCATCCCCGAGCTTGTACGACCTTCGGAAGAGGTCGACCGACGAAATTCCCCCAAAATCTGAGGAGATATTCTTGAATAACTTTTTTTGTGAAGGTCGGAGAGACTTGCAAGTAGGCTCTACCCCCACTAAATGGGGTTGCGCGCATCGATCAGTACCATCCTTGAGCTTCTCCGACTTTCGGAAGGGTTAGGGTTAGGGTTAGGGTGAAAGCACATAGGAGAAAGAGATATTCTTGAATAACTTTTTTTGTGAAGGTCGGAGAGACTTGCAAGTAGGCTCTACCCCCACTAAATGGGGTAGCGCGCATCGATCAGTACCATCCTTGAGCTTCTCCGACTTTCGGAAGGGTTAGGGTTAGGGTTAGGGATGAAAGCACATAGGAGAAAGAGATATTCTTGAATAACTTTTTTTGTGAAGGTCGGAGAGACTTGCAAGTAGGCTCTACCCCCACTAAATGGGGTAGCGCGCATCGATCGGTACCATCCTTGAGCTTCTCCGACTTTCGGAAGGGTTAGGGTTAGGGTTAGGGATGAAAGCACATAGGAGAAAGAGATATTCTTGAATAACTTTTTTTGTGAAGGTCGGAGAGACTTGGAAAGTGGTTGCATCTGGACTAATTTGGGTCCTGCGGATCGATTGGTACCATCCCCGAGCTTGTACGACCTTCGGAAGAGGTCGACCGACGAAATTCCCCCAAATCTGAGGAGATATTCTTGAATAACTTTTTTTGTGAAGGTCGGAGAGACTTGCAAGTAGGCTCTACCCCCACTAAATGGGGTAGCGCACATCGATCGGTACCATCCTTGAGCTTCTCCGACTTTCGGAAGGGTTAGGGTTAGGGTTAGGGATGAAAGCACATAGGAGAAAGAGATATTCTTGAATAACTTTTTTTGTGAAGGTCGGAGAGACTTGCAAGTAGGCTCTACCCCCACTAAATGGGGTAGCGCGCATCGATCGGTACCATCCTTGAGCTTCTGCGACTTTCGGAAGGGTTAGGGTTAGGGTTAGGGATGAAAGCACATAGGAGAAAGAGATATTCTTGAATAACTTTTTTTGTGAAGGTCGGAGAGACTTGGAAAGTGGTTGCATCTGGACTAATTTGGGTCCTGCGGATCGATTGGTACCATCCCCGAGCTTGTACGACCTTCGGAAGAGGTCGACCGACGAAATTCCCCCAAATCTGAGGAGATATTCTTGAATAACTTTTTTTGTGAAGGTCGGAGAGACTTGCAAGTAGGCTCTACCCCCACTAAATGGGGTTGCGCGCATCGATCAGTACCATCCTTGAGCTTCTCCGACTTTCGGAAGGGTTAGGGTTAGGGTTAGGGATGAAAGCACATAGGAGAAAGAGATATTCTTGAATAACTTTTTTTGTGAAGGTCGGAGAGACTTGCAAGTAGGCTCTACCCCCACTAAATGGGGTAGCGCGCATCGATCGGTACCATCCTTGAGCTTCTCCGACTTTCGGAAGGGTTAGGGTTAGGGTTAGGGATGAAAGCACATAGGAGAAAGAGATATTCTTGAATAACTTTTTTTGTGAAGGTCGGAGAGACTTGCAAGTAGGCTCTACCCCCACTAAATGGGGTAGCGCGCATCGATCGGTACCATCCTTGAGCTTCTCCGACTTTCGGAAGGGTTAGGGTTAGGGTTAGGGATGAAAGCACATAGGAGAAAGAGATATTCTTGAATAACTTTTTTTGTGAAGGTCGGAGAGACTTGCAAGTAGGCTCTACCCCCACTAAATGGGGTAGCGCGCATCGATCGGTACCATCCTTGAGCTTCTCCGACTTTCGGAAGGGTTAGGGTTAGGGTTAGGGATGAAAGCACATAGGAGAAAGAGATATTCTTGAATAACTTTTTTTGTGAAGGTCGGAGAGACTTGGAAAGTGGTTGCATCTGGACTAATTTGGGTCCTGCGGATCGATTGGTACCATCCCCGAGCTTGTACGACCTTCGGAAGAGGTCGACCGACGAAATTCCCCCAAATCTGAGGAGATATTCTTGAATAACTTTTTTTGTGAAGGTCGGAGAGACTTGCAAGTAGGCTCTACCCCCACTAAATGGGGTTGCGCGCATCGATCGGTACCATCCTTGAGCTTCTCCGACTTTCGGAAGGGTTAGGGTTAGGGTTAGGGATGAAAGCACATAGGAGAAAGAGATATTCTTGAATAACTTTTTTTGTGAAGGTCGGAGAGACTTGCAAGTAGGCTCTACCCCCACTAAATGGGGTAGCGCGCATCGATCGGTACCATCCTTGAGCTTCTCCGACTTTCGGAAGGGTTAGGGTTAGGGTTAGGGATGAAAGCACATAGGAGAAAGAGATATTCTTGAATAACTTTTTTTGTGAAGGTCGGAGAGACTTGCAAGTAGGCTCTACCCCCACTAAATGGGGTAGCGCGCATCGATCGGTACCATCCTTGAGCTTCTCCGACTTTCGGAAGGGTTAGGGTTAGGGTTAGGGATGAAAGCACATAGGAGAAAGAGATATTCTTGAATAACTTTTTTTGTGAAGGTCGGAGAGACTTGGAAAGTGGTTGCATCTGGACTAATTTGGGTCCTGCGGATCGATTGGTACCATCCCCGAGCTTGTACGACCTTCGGAAGAGGTCGACCGACGAATTTCCCCCAAATCTGAGGAGATATTCTTGAATAACCTTTTTTGTGAAGGTCGGAGAGACTTGCAAGTAGGCTCTACCCCCACTAAATGGGGTTGCGCGCATCGATCGGTACCATCCTTGAGCTTCTCCGACTTTCGGAAGGGTTAGGGTTAGGGTTAGGGATGAAAGCACATAGGAGAAAGAGATATTCTTGAATAACTTTTTTTGTGAAGGTCGGAGAGACTTGCAAGTAGGCTCTACCCCCACTAAATGGGGTAGCGCGCATCGATCGGTACCATCCTTGAGCTTCTCCGACTTTCGGAAGGGTTAGGGTTAGGGTTAGGGATGAAAGCACATAGGAGAAAGAGATATTCTTGAATAACTTTTTTTGTGAAGGTCGGAGAGACTTGGAAAGTGGTTGCATCTGGACAAATTTGGGTCCTGCGGATCGATTGGTACCATCCCCGAGCTTGTACGACCTTCGGAAGACGTCGACCGACGAAATTCCCCCAAATCTGAGGAGATATTCTTGAATAACTTTTTTTGTGAAGGTCGGAGAGACTTGCAAGTAGGCTCTACCCCCACTAAATGGGGTTGCGCGCATCGATCAGTACCATCCTTGAGCTTCTCCGACTTTCGGAAGGGTTAGGGTTAGGGTTAGGGATGAAAGCACATAGGAGAAAGAGATATTCTTGAATAACTTTTTTTGTGAAGGTCGGAGAGACTTGCAAGTAGGCTCTACCCCCACTAAATGGGGTAGCGCGCATCGATCGGTACCATCCTTGAGCTTCTCCGACTTTCGGAAGGGTTAGGGTTAGGGTTAGGGATGAAAGCACATAGGAGAAAGAGATATTCTTGAATAACTTTTTTTGTGAAGGTCGGAGAGACTTGCAAATAGGCTCTACCCCCACTAAATGGGGTAGCGCGCATCGATCGGTACCATCCTTGAGCTTCTCCGACTTTCGGAAGGGTTAGGGTTAGGGTTAGGGATGAAAGCACATAGGAGAAAGAGATATTCTTGAATAACTTTTTTTGTGAAGGTCGGAGAGACTTGCAAGTAGGCTCTACCCCCACTAAATGGGGTAGCGCGCATCGATCGGTACCATCCTTGAGCTTCTCCGACTTTCGGAAGGGTTAGGGTTAGGGTTAGGGATGAAAGCACATAGGAGAAAGAGATATTCTTGAATAACTTTTTTTGTGAAGGTCGGAGAGACTTGGAAAGTGGTTGCATCTGGACTAATTTGGGTCCTGCGGATCGATTGGTACCATCCCCGAGCTTGTACGACCTTCGGAAGAGGTCGACCGACGAAATTCCCCCAAATCTGAGGAGATATTCTTGAATAACTTTTTTTGTGAAGGTCGGAGAGACTTGCAAGTAGGCTCTACCCCCACTAAATGGGGTTGCGCGCATCGATCAGTACCATCCTTGAGCTTCTCCGACTTTCGGAAGGGTTAGGGTTAGGGTTAGGGCTGAAAGCACATAGGAGAAAGAGATATTCTTGAATAACTTTTTTTGTGAAGGTCGGAGAGACTTGCAAGTAGGCTCTACCCCCACTAAATGGGGTAGCGCGCATCGATCGGTACCATCCTTGAGCTTCTCCGACTTTCGGAAGGGTTAGGGTTAGGGTTAGGGATGAAAGCACATAGGAGAAAGAGATATTCTTGAATAACTTTTTTTGTGAAGGTCGGAGAGACTTGCAAGTAGGCTCTACCCCCACTAAATGGGGTAGCGCGCATCGATCGGTACCATCCTTGAGCTTCTCCGACTTTCGGAAGGGTTAGGGTTAGGGTTAGGGATGAAAGCACATAGGAGAAAGAGATATTCTTGAATAACTTTTTTTGTGAAGGTCGGAGAGACTTGCAAGTAGGCTCTACCCCCACTAAATGGGGTAGCGCGCATCGATCGGTACCATCCTTGAGCTTCTCCGACTTTCGGAAGGGTTAGGGTTAGGGTTAGGGATGAAAGCACATAGGAGAAAGAGATATTCTTGAATAACTTTTTTTGTGAAGGTCGGAGAGACTTGCAAGTAGGCTCTACCCCCACTAAATGGGGTAGCGCGCATCGATCGGTACCATCCTTGAGCTTCTCCGACTTTCGGAAGGGTTAGGGTTAGGGTTAGGGATGAAAGCACATAGGAGAAAGAGATATTCTTGAATAACTTTTTTTGTGAAGGTCGGAGAGACTTGCAAGTAGGCTCTACCCCCACTAAATGGGGTAGCGCGCATCGATCGGTACCATCCTTGAGCTTCTCCGACTTTCGGAAGGGTTAGGGTTAGGGTTAGGGATGAAAGCACATAGGAGAAAGAGATATTCTTGAATAACTTTTTTTGTGAAGGTCGGAGAGACTTGCAAGTAGGCTCTACCCCCACTAAATGGGGTAGCGCGCATCGATCGGTACCATCCTTGAGCTTCTCCGACTTTCGGAAGGGTTAGGGTTAGGGTTAGGGATGAAAGCACATAGGAGAAAGAGATATTCTTGAATAACTTTTTTTGTGAAGGTCGGAGAGACTTGCAAGTAGGCTCTACCCCCACTAAATGGGGTAGCGCGCATCGATCGGTACCATCCTTGAGCTTCTCCGACTTTCGGAAGGGTTAGGGTTAGGGTTAGGGATGAAAGCACATAGGAGAAAGAGATATTCTTGAATAACTTTTTTTGTGAAGGTCGGAGAGACTTGCAAGTAGGCTCTACCCCCACTAAATGGGGTAGCGCGCATCGATCGGTACCATCCTTGAGCTTCTCCGACTTTCGGAAGGGTTAGGGTTAGGGTTAGGGATGAAAGCACATAGGAGAAAGAGATATTCTTGAATAACTTTTTTTGTGAAGGTCGGAGAGACTTGCAAGTAGGCTCTACCCCCACTAAATGGGGTAGCGCGCATCGATCGGTACCATCCTTGAGCTTCTCCGACTTTCGGAAGGGTTAGGGTTAGGGTTAGGGATGAAAGCACATAGGAGAAAGAGATATTCTTGAATAACTTTTTTTGTGAAGGTCGGAGAGACTTGCAAGTAGGCTCTACCCCCACTAAATGGGGTAGCGCGCATCGATCGGTACCATCCTTGAGCTTCTCCGACTTTCGGAAGGGTTAGGGTTAGGGTTAGGGATGAAAGCACATAGGAGAAAGAGATATTCTTGAATAACTTTTTTTGTGAAGGTCGGAGAGACTTGCAAGTAGGCTCTACCCCCACTAAATGGGGTAGCGCGCATCGATCGGTACCATCCTTGAGCTTCTCCGACTTTCGGAAGGGTTAGGGTTAGGGTTAGGGATGAAAGCACATAGGAGAAAGAGATATTCTTGAATAACTTTTTTTGTGAAGGTCGGAGAGACTTGCAAGTAGGCTCTACCCCCACTAAATGGGGTAGCGCGCATCGATCGGTACCATCCTTGAGCTTCTCCGACTTTCGGAAGGGTTAGGGTTAGGGTTAGGGATGAAAGCACATAGGAGAAAGAGATATTCTTGAATAACTTTTTTTGTGAAGGTCGGAGAGACTTGGAAAGTGGTTGCATCTGGACTAATTTGGGTCCTGCGGATCGATTGGTACCATCCCCGAGCTTGTACGACCTTCGGAAGAGGTCGACCGACGAAATTCCCCCAAATCTGAGGAGATATTCTTGAATAACTTTTTTTGTGAAGGTCGGAGAGACTTGCAAGTAGGCTCTACCCCCACTAAATGGGGTAGCGCGCATCGATCGGTACCATCCTTGAGCTTCTCCGACTTTCGGAAGGGTTAGGGTTAGGGTTAGGGATGAAAGCACATAGGAGAAAGAGATATTCTTGAATAACTTTTTTTGTGAAGGTCGGAGAGACTTGGAAAGTGGTTGCATCTGGACTAATTTGGGTCCTGCGGATCGATTGGTACCATCCCCGAGCTTGTACGACCTTCGGAAGAGGTCGACCGACGAAATTCCCCCAAATCTGAGGAGATATTCTTGAATAACCTTTTTTGTGAAGGTCGGAGAGACTTGCAAGTAGGCTCTACCCCCACTAAATGGGGTTGCGCACATCGATCGGTACCATCCTTGAGCTTCTCCGACTTTCGGAAGGGTTAGGGTTAGGGTTAGGGATGAAAGCACATAGGAGAAAGAGATATTCTTGAATAACTTTTTTTGTGAAGGTCGGAGAGACTTGCAAGTAGGCTCTACCCCCACTAAATGGCGTAGCGCGCATCGATCGGTACCATCCTTGAGCTTCTCCGACTTTCGGAAGGGTTAGGGTTAGGGTTAGGGATGAAAGCACATAGGAGAAAGAGATATTCTTGAATAACTTTTTTTGTGAAGGTCGGAGAGACTTGGAAAGTGGTTGCATCTGGACTAATTTGGGTCCTGCGGATCGATTGGTACCATCCCCAAGCTTGTACGACCTTCGGAAGAGGTCGACCGACGAAATTCCCCCAAATCTGAGGAGATATTCTTGAATAACTTTTTTTGTGAAGGTCGGAGAGACTTGCAAGTAGGCTATACCCCCACTAAATGGGGTTGCGCACATCGATCAGTACCATCCTTGAGCTTCTCCGACTTTCGGAAGGGTTAGGGTTAGGGTTAGGGATGAAAGCACATAGGAGAAAGAGATATTCTTGAATAACTTTTTTTGTGAAGGTCGGAGAGACTTGCAAGTAGGCTCTACCCCCACTAAATGGGGTAGCGCGCATCGATCGGTACCATCCTTGAGCTTCTCCGACTTTCGGAAGGGTTAGGGTTAGGGTTAGGGATGAAAGCACATAGGAGAAAGAGATATTCTTGAATAACTTTTTTTGTGAAGGTCGGAGAGACTTGCAAATAGGCTCTACCCCCACTAAATGGGGTAGCGCGCATCGATCGGTACCATCCTTGAGCTTCTCCGACTTTCGGAAGGGTTAGGGTTAGGGTTAGGGATGAAAGCACATAGGAGAAAGAGATATTCTTGAATAACTTTTTTTGTGAAGGTCGGAGAGACTTGCAAGTAGGCTCTACCCCCACTAAATGGGGTAGCGCACATCGATCGGTACCATCCTTGAGCTTCTCCGACTTTCGGAAGGGTTAGGGTTAGGGTTAGGGATGAAAGCACATAGGAGAAAGAGATATTCTTGAATAACTTTTTTTGTGAAGGTCGGAGAGACTTGGAAAGTGGTTGCATCTGGACTAATTTGGGTCCTGCGGATCGATTGGTACCATCCTTGAGCTTGTACGACCTTCGGAAGAGGTCGACCGACGAAATTCCCCCAAATCTGAGGAGATATTCTTGAATAACTTTTTTTGTGAAGGTCGGAGAGACTTGCAAGTAGGCTCTACCCCCACTAAATGGGGTTGCGCGCATCGATCAGTACCATCCTTGAGCTTCTCCGACTTTCGGAAGGGTTAGGGTTAGGGTTAGGGATGAAAGCACATAGGAGAAAGAGATATTCTTGAATAACTTTTTTTGTGAAGGTCGGAGAGACTTGCAAGTAGGCTCTACCCCCACTAAATGGGGTAGCGCGCATCGATCGGTACCATCCTTGAGCTTCTCCGACTTTCGGAAGGGTTAGGGTTAGGGTTAGGGATGAAAGCACATAGGAGAAAGAGATATTCTTGAATAACTTTTTTTGTGAAGGTCGGAGAGACTTGCAAGTAGGCTCTACCCCCACTAAATGGGGTAGCGCGCATCGATCGGTACCATCCTTGAGCTTCTCCGACTTTCGGAAGGGTTAGGGTTAGGGTTAGGGATGAAAGCACATAGGAGAAAGAGATATTCTTGAATAACTTTTTTTGTGAAGGTCGGAGAGACTTGCAAGTAGGCTCTACCCCCACTAAATGGGGTAGCGCGCATCGATCGGTACCATCCTTGAGCTTCTCCGACTTTCGGAAGGGTTAGGGTTAGGGTTAGGGATGAAAGCACATAGGAGAAAGAGATATTCTTGAATAACTTTTTTTGTGAAGGTCGGAGAGACTTGGAAAGTGGTTGCATCTGGACTAATTTGGGTCCTGCGGATCGATTGGTACCATCCCCGAGCTTGTACGACCTTCGGAAGAGGTCGACCGACGAAATTCCCCCAAATCTGAGGAGATATTCTTGAATAACTTTTTTTGTGAAGGTCGGAGAGACTTGCAAGTAGGCTCTACCCCCACTAAATGGGGTAGCGCGCATCGATCGGTACCATCCTTGAGCTTCTCCGACTTTCGGAAGGGTTAGGGTTAGGGTTAGGGATGAAAGCACATAGGAGAAAGAGATATTCTTGAATAACTTTTTTTGTGAAGGTCGGAGAGACTTGGAAAGTGGTTGCATCTGGACTAATTTGGGTCCTGCAGATCGATTGGTACCATCCCCGAGCTTGTACGACCTTCGGAAGAGGTCGACCGACGAAATTCCCCCAAATCTGAGGAGATATTCTTGAATAACCTTTTTTGTGAAGGTCGGAGAGACTTGCAAGTAGGCTCTACCCCCACTAAATGGGGTTGCGCGCATCGATCGGTACCATCCTTGAGCTTCTCCGACTTTCGGAAGGGTTAGGGTTAGGGTTAGGGATGAAAGCACATAGGAGAAAGAGATATTCTTGAATAACTTTTTTTGTGAAGGTCGGAGAGACTTGCAAGTAGGCTCTACCCCCACTAAATGGGGTAGCGCGCATCGATCGGTACCATCCTTGAGCTTCTCCGACTTTCGGAAGGGTTAGGGTTAGGGTTAGGGATGAAAGCACATAGGAGAAAGAGATATTCTTGAATAACTTTTTTTGTGAAGGTCGGAGAGACTTGGAAAGTGGTTGCATCTGGACTAATTTGGGTCCTGCGGATCGATTGGTACCATCCCCGAGCTTGTACGACCTTCGGAAGAGGTCGACCGACGAAATTCCCCCAAATCTGAGGAGATATTCTTGAATAACTTTTTTTGTGAAGGTCGGAGAGACTTGCAAGTAGGCTCTACCCCCACTAAATGGGGTAGCGCGCATCGATCGGTACCATCCTTGAGCTTCTCCGACTTTCGGAAGGGTTAGGGTTAGGGTTAGGGATGAAAGCACATAGGAGAAAGAGATATTCTTGAATAACTTTTTTTGTGAAGGTCGGAGAGACTTGGAAAGTGGTTGCATCTGGACTAATTTGGGTCCTGCGGATCGATTGGTACCATCCCCGAGCTTGTACGACCTTCGGAAGAGGTCGACCGACGAAATTCCCCCAAATCTGAGGAGATATTCTTGAATAACTTTTTTTGTGAAGGTCGGAGAGACTTGCAAGTAGGCTCTACCCCCACTAAATGGGGTTGCGCGCATCGATCAGTACCATCCTTGAGCTTCTCCGACTTTCGGAAGGGTTAGGGTTAGGGTTAGGGATGAAAGCACATAGGAGAAAGAGATATTCTTGAATAACTTTTTTTGTGAAGGTCGGAGAGACTTGCAAGTAGGCTATACCCCCACTAAATGGGGTTGCGCGCATCGATCAGTACCATCCTTGAGCTTCTCCGACTTTCGGAAGGGTTAGGGTTAGGGTTAGGGATGAAAGCACATAGGAGAAAGAGATATTCTTGAATAACTTTTTTTGTGAAGGTCGGAGAGACTTGCAAGTAGGCTCTACCCCCACTAAATGGGGTAGCGCGCATCGATCGGTACCATCCTTGAGCTTCTCCGACTTTCGGAAGGGTTAGGGTTAGGGTTAGGGATGAAAGCACATAGGAGAAAGAGATATTCTTGAATAACTTTTTTTGTGAAGGTCGGAGAGACTTGCAAATAGGCTCTACCCCCACTAAATGGGGTAGCGCGCATCGATCGGTACCATCTTTGAGCTTCTCCGACTTTCGGAAGGGTTAGGGTTAGGGTTAGGGATGAAAGCACATAGGAGAAAGAGATATTCTTGAATAACTTTTTTTGTGAAGGTCGGAGAGACTTGCAAGTAGGCTCTACCCCCACTAAATGGGGTAGCGCACATCGATCGGTACCATCCTTGAGCTTCTCCGACTTTCGGAAGGGTTAGGGTTAGGGTTAGGGATGAAAGCACATAGGAGAAAGAGATATTCTTGAATAACTTTTTTTGTGAAGGTCGGAGAGACTTGGAAAGTGGTTGCATCTGGACTAATTTGGGTCCTGCGGATCGATTGGTACCATCCTTGAGCTTGTACGACCTTCGGAAGAGGTCGACCGACGAAATTCCCCCAAATCTGAGGAGATATTCTTGAATAACTTTTTTTGTGAAGGTCGGAGAGACTTGCAAGTAGGCTCTACCCCCACTAAATGGGGTTGCGCGCATCGATCAGTACCATCCTTGAGCTTCTCCGACTTTCGGAAGGGTTAGGGTTAGGGTTAGGGATGAAAGCACATAGGAGAAAGAGATATTCTTGAATAACTTTTTTTGTGAAGGTCGGAGAGACTTGCAAGTAGGCTCTACCCCCACTAAATGGGGTAACGCGCATCGATCGGTACCATCCTTGAGCTTCTCCGACTTTCGGAAGGGTTAGGGTTAGGGATGAAAGCACATAGGAGAAAGAGATATTCTTGAATAACTTTTTTTGTGAAGGTCGGAGAGACTTGCAAGTAGGCTCTACCCCCACTAAATGGGGTAGCGCGCATCGATCGGTACCATCCTTGAGCTTCTCCGACTTTCGGAAGGGTTAGGGTTAGGGTTAGGGATGAAAGCACATAGGAGAAAGAGATATTCTTGAATAACTTTTTTTGTGAAGGTCGGAGAGACTTGCAAGTAGGCTCTACCCCCACTAAATGGGGTAGCGCGCATCGATCGGTACCATCCTTGAGCTTCTCCGACTTTCGGAAGGGTTAGGGTTAGGGTTAGGGATGAAAGCACATAGGAGAAAGAGATATTCTTGAATAACTTTTTTTGTGAAGGTCGGAGAGACTTGGAAAGTGGTTGCATCTGGACTAATTTGGGTCCTGCGGATCGATTGGTACCATCCCCGAGCTTGTACGACCTTCGGAAGAGGTCGACCGACGAAATTCCCCCAAATCTGAGGAGATATTCTTGAATAACTTTTTTTGTGAAGGTCGGAGAGACTTGCAAGTAGGCTCTACCCCCACTAAATGGGGTAGCGCGCATCGATCGGTACCATCCTTGAGCTTCTCCGACTTTCGGAAGGGTTAGGGTTAGGGTTAGGGATGAAAGCACATAGGAGAAAGAGATATTCTTGAATAACTTTTTTTGTGAAGGTCGGAGAGACTTGGAAAGTGGTTGCATCTGGACTAATTTGGGTCCTGCAGATCGATTGGTACCATCCCCGAGCTTGTACGACCTTCGGAAGAGGTCGACCGACGAAATTCCCCCAAATCTGAGGAGATATTCTTGAATAACCTTTTTTGTGAAGGTCGGAGAGACTTGCAAGTAGGCTCTACCCCCACTAAATGGGGTTGCGCGCATCGATCGGTACCATCCTTGAGCTTCTCCGACTTTCGGAAGGGTTAGGGTTAGGGTTAGGGATGAAAGCACATAGGAGAAAGAGATATTCTTGAATAACTTTTTTTGTGAAGGTCGGAGAGACTTGCAAGTAGGCTCTACCCCCACTAAATGGGGTAGCGCGCATCGATCGGTACCATCCTTGAGCTTCTCCGACTTTCGGAAGGGTTAGGGTTAGGGTTAGGGATGAAAGCACATAGGAGAAAGAGATATTCTTGAATAACTTTTTTTGTGAAGGTCGGAGAGACTTGGAAAGTGGTTGCATCTGGACTAATTTGGGTCCTGCGGATCGATTGGTACCATCCCCGAGCTTGTACGACCTTCGGAAGAGGTCGACCGACGAAATTCCCCCAAATCTGAGGAGATATTCTTGAATAACTTTTTTTGTGAAGGTCGGAGAGACTTGCAAGTAGGCTCTACCCCCACTAAATGGGGTAGCGCGCATCGATCGGTACCATCCTTGAGCTTCTCCGACTTTCGGAAGGGTTAGGGTTAGGGTTAGGGATGAAAGCACATAGGAGAAAGAGATATTCTTGAATAACTTTTTTTGTGAAGGTCGGAGAGACTTGGAAAGTGGTTGCATCTGGACTAATTTGGGTCCTGCGGATCGATTGGTACCATCCCCGAGCTTGTACGACCTTCGGAAGAGGTCGACCGACGAAATACCCCCAAATCTGAGGAGATATTCTTGAATAACTTTTTTTGTGAAGGTCGGAGAGACTTGCAAGTAGGCTCTACCCCCACTAAATGGGGTTGCGCGCATCGATCAGTACCATCCTTGAGCTTCTCCGACTTTCGGAAGGGTTAGGGTTAGGGTTAGGGATGAAAGCACATAGGAGAAAGAGATATTCTTGAATAACTTTTTTTGTGAAGGTCGGAGAGACTTGCAAGTAGGCTCTACCCCCACTAAATGGGGTAACGCGCATCGATCGGTACCATCCTTGAGCTTCTCCGACTTTCGGAAGGGTTAGGGTTAGGGTTAGGGATGAAAGCACATAGGAGAAAGAGATATTCTTGAATAACTTTTTTTGTGAAGGTCGGAGAGACTTGCAAGTAGGCTCTACCCCCACTAAATGGGGTAGCGCGCATCGATCGGTACCATCCTTGAGCTTCTCCGACTTTCGGAAGGGTTAGGGTTAGGGTTAGGGATGAAAGCACATAGGAGAAAGAGATATTCTTGAATAACTTTTTTTGTGAAGGTCGGAGAGACTTGCAAGTAGGCTCTACCCCCACTAAATGGGGTAGCGCGCATCGATCGGTACCATCCTTGAGCTTCTCCGACTTTCGGAAGGGTTAGGGTTAGGGTTAGGGATGAAAGCACATAGGAGAAAGAGATATTCTTGAATAACTTTTTTTGTGAAGGTCGGAGAGACTTGGAAAGTGGTTGCATCTGGACTAATTTGGGTCCTGCGGATCGATTGGTACCATCCCCGAGCTTGTACGACCTTCGGAAGAGGTCGACCGACGAAATTCCCCCAAATCTGAGGAGATATTCTTGAATAACTTTTTTTTTGAAGGTCGGAGAGACTTGCAAGTAGGCTCTACCCCCACTAAATGGGGTTGCGCGCATCGATCGGTACCATCCTTGAGCTTCTCCGACTTTCGGAAGGGTTAGGGTTAGGGTTAGGGATGAAAGCACATAGGAGAAAGAGATATTCTTGAATAACTTTTTTTGTGAAGGTCGGAGAGACTTGCAAGTAGGCTCTACCCCCACTAAATGGGGTAACGCGCATCGATCGGTACCATCCTTGAGCTTCTCCGACTTTCGGAAGGGTTAGGGTTAGGGTTAGGGATGAAAGCACATAGGAGAAAGAGATATTCTTGAATAACTTTTTTTGTGAAGGTCGGAGAGACTTGCAAGTAGGCTCTACCCCCACTAAATGGGGTAGCGCGCATCGATCGGTACCATCCTTGAGCTTCTCCGACTTTCGGAAGGGTTAGGGTTAGGGTTAGGGATGAAAGCACATAGGAGAAAGAGATATTCTTGAATAACTTTTTTTGTGAAGGTCGGAGAGACTTGCAAGTAGGCTCTACCCCCACTAAATGGGGTAGCGCGCATCGATCGGTACCATCCTTGAGCTTCTCCGACTTTCGGAAGGGTTAGGGTTAGGGTTAGGGATGAAAGCACATAGGAGAAAGAGATATTCTTGAATAACTTTTTTTGTGAAGGTCGGAGAGACTTGGAAAGTGGTTGCATCTGGACTAATTTGGGTCCTGCGGATCGATTGGTACCATCCCCGAGCTTGTACGACCTTCGGAAGAGGTCGACCGACGAAATTCCCCCAAATCTGAGGAGATATTCTTGAATAACTTTTTTTTTGAAGGTCGGAGAGACTTGCAAGTAGGCTCTACCCCCACTAAATGGGGTTGCGCGCATCGATCGGTACCATCCTTGAGCTTCTCCGACTTTCGGAAGGGTTAGGGTTAGGGTTAGGGATGAAAGCACATAGGAGAAAGAGATATTCTTGAATAACTTTTTTTGTGAAGGTCGGAGAGACTTGCAAGTAGGCTCTACCCCCACTAAATGGGGTAGCGCGCATCGATCGGTACCATCCTTGAGCTTCTCCGACTTTCGGAAGGGTTAGGGTTAGGGTTAGGGATGAAAGCACATAGGAGAAAGAGATATTCTTGAATAACTTTTTTTGTGAAGGTCGGAGAGACTTGCAAGTAGGCTCTACCCCCACTAAATGGGGTAGCGCGCATCGATCGGTACCATCCTTGAGCTTCTCCGACTTTCGGAAGGGTTAGGGTTAGGGTTAGGGATGAAAGCACATAGGAGAAAGAGATATTCTTGAATAACTTTTTTTGTGAAGGTCGGAGAGACTTGGAAAGTGGTTGCATCTGGACTAATTTGGGTCCTGCGGATCGATTGGTACCATCCCCGAGCTTGTACGACCTTCGGAAGAGGTCGACCGACGAATTTCCCCCAAATCTGAGGAGATATTCTTGAATAACCTTTTTTGTGAAGGTCGGAGAGACTTGCAAGTAGGCTCTACCCCCACTAAATGGGGTTGCGCGCATCGATCGGTACCATCCTTGAGCTTCTCCGACTTTCGGAAGGGTTAGGGTTAGGGTTAGGGATGAAAGCACATAGGAGAAAGAGATATTCTTGAATAACTTTTTTTGTGAAGGTCGGAGAGACTTGCAAGTAGGCTCTACCCCCACTAAATGGGGTAGCGCGCATCGATCGGTACCATCCTTGAGCTTCTCCGACTTTCGGAAGGGTTAGGGTTAGGGTTAGGGATGAAAGCACATAGGAGAAAGAGATATTCTTGAATAACTTTTTTTGTGAAGGTCGGAGAGACTTGGAAAGTGGTTGCATCTGGACTAATTTGGGTCCTGCGGATCGATTGGTACCATCCCCGAGCTTGTACGACCTTCGGAAGAGGTCGACCGACGAAATTCCCCCAAATCTGAGGAGATATTCTTGAATAACTTTTTTTGTGAAGGTCGGAGAGACTTGCAAGTAGGCTCTACCCCCACTAAATGGGGTTGCGCGCATCGATCAGTACCATCCTTGAGCTTCTCCGACTTTCGGAAGGGTTAGGGTTAGGGTTAGGGATGAAAGCACATAGGAGAAAGAGATATTCTTGAATAACTTTTTTTGTGAAGGTCGGAGAGACTTGCAAGTAGGCTCTACCCCCACTAAATGGGGTAGCGCGCATCGATCGGTACCATCCTTGAGCTTCTCCGACTTTCGGAAGGGTTAGGGTTAGGGATGAAAGCACATAGGAGAAAGAGATATTCTTGAATAACTTTTTTTGTGAAGGTCGGAGAGACTTGCAAATAGGCTCTACCCCCACTAAATGGGGTAGCGCGCATCGATCGGTACCATCCTTGAGCTTCTCCGACTTTCGGAAGGGTTAGGGTTAGGGTTAGGGATGAAAGCACATAGGAGAAAGAGATATTCTTGAATAACTTTTTTTGTGAAGGTCGGAGAGACTTGCAAGTAGGCTCTACCCCCACTAAATGGGGTAGCGCGCATCGATCGGTACCATCCTTGAGCTTCTCCGACTTTCGGAAGGGTTAGGGTTAGGGTTAGGGATGAAAGCACATAGGAGAAAGAGATATTCTTGAATAACTTTTTTTGTGAAGGTCGGAGAGACTTGGAAAGTGGTTGCATCTGGACTAATTTGGGTCCTGCGGATCGATTGGTACCATCCCCGAGCTTGTACGACCTTCGGAAGAGGTCGACCGACGAAATTCCCCCAAATCTGAGGAGATATTCTTGAATAACTTTTTTTGTGAAGGTCGGAGAGACTTGCAAGTAGGCTCTACCCCCACTAAATGGGGTTGCGCGCATCGATCAGTACCATCCTTGAGCTTCTCCGACTTTCGGAAGGGTTAGGGTTAGGGTTAGGGATGAAAGCACATAGGAGAAAGAGATATTCTTGAATAACTTTTTTTGTGAAGGTCGGAGAGACTTGCAAGTAGGCTCTACCCCCACTAAATGGGGTAGCGCGCATCGATCGGTACCATCCTTGAGCTTCTCCGACTTTCGGAAGGGTTAGGGTTAGGGATGAAAGCACATAGGAGAAAGAGATATTCTTGAATAACTTTTTTTGTGAAGGTCGGAGAGACTTGCAAGTAGGCTCTACCCCCACTAAATGGGGTAGCGCGCATCGATCGGTACCATCCTTGAGCTTCTCCGACTTTCGGAAGGGTTAGGGTTAGGGTTAGGGATGAAAGCACATAGGAGAAAGAGATATTCTTGAATAACTTTTTTTGTGAAGGTCGGAGAGACTTGCAAGTAGGCTCTACCCCCACTAAATGGGGTAGCGCGCATCGATCGGTACCATCCTTGAGCTTCTCCGACTTTCGGAAGGGTTAGGGTTAGGGTTAGGGATGAAAGCACATAGGAGAAAGAGATATTCTTGAATAACTTTTTTTGTGAAGGTCGGAGAGACTTGCAAGTAGGCTCTACCCCCACTAAATGGGGTAGCGCGCATCGATCGGTACCATCCTTGAGCTTCTCCGACTTTCGGAAGGGTTAGGGTTAGGGTTAGGGATGAAAGCACATAGGAGAAAGAGATATTCTTGAATAACTTTTTTTGTGAAGGTCGGAGAGACTTGCAAGTAGGCTCTACCCCCACTAAATGGGGTAGCGCGCATCGATCGGTACCATCCTTGAGCTTCTCCGACTTTCGGAAGGGTTAGGGTTAGGGATGAAAGCACATAGGAGAAAGAGATATTCTTGAATAACTTTTTTTGTGAAGGTCGGAGAGACTTGCAAATAGGCTCTACCCCCACTAAATGGGGTAGCGCGCATCGATCGGTACCATCCTTGAGCTTCTCCGACTTTCGGAAGGGTTAGGGTTAGGGTTAGGGATGAAAGCACATAGGAGAAAGAGATATTCTTGAATAACTTTTTTTGTGAAGGTCGGAGAGACTTGCAAGTAGGCTCTACCCCCACTAAATGGGGTAGCGCGCATCGATCGGTACCATCCTTGAGCTTCTCCGACTTTCGGAAGGGTTAGGGTTAGGGTTAGGGATGAAAGCACATAGGAGAAAGAGATATTCTTGAATAACTTTTTTTGTGAAGGTCGGAGAGACTTGCAAGTAGGCTCTACCCCCACTAAATGGGGTAGCGCGCATCGATCGGTACCATCCTTGAGCTTCTCCGACTTTCGGAAGGGTTAGGGTTAGGGATGAAAGCACATAGGAGAAAGAGATATTCTTGAATAACTTTTTTTGTGAAGGTCGGAGAGACTTGCAAATAGGCTCTACCCCCACTAAATGGGGTAGCGCGCATCGATCGGTACCATCCTTGAGCTTCTCCGACTTTCGGAAGGGTTAGGGTTAGGGTTAGGGATGAAAGCACATAGGAGAAAGAGATATTCTTGAATAACTTTTTTTGTGAAGGTCGGAGAGACTTGCAAGTAGGCTCTACCCCCACTAAATGGGGTAGCGCGCATCGATCGGTACCATCCTTGAGCTTCTCCGACTTTCGGAAGGGTTAGGGTTAGGGTTAGGGATGAAAGCACATAGGAGAAAGAGATATTCTTGAATAACTTTTTTTGTGAAGGTCGGAGAGACTTGGAAAGTGGTTGCATCTGGACTAATTTGGGTCCTGCGGATCGATTGGTACCATCCCCGAGCTTGTACGACCTTCGGAAGAGGTCGACCGACGAAATTCCCCCAAATCTGAGGAGATATTCTTGAATAACTTTTTTTGTGAAGGTCGGAGAGACTTGCAAGTAGGCTCTACCCCCACTAAATGGGGTTGCGCGCATCGATCAGTACCATCCTTGAGCTTCTCCGACTTTCGGAAGGGTTAGGGTTAGGGTTAGGGATGAAAGCACATAGGAGAAAGAGATATTCTTGAATAACTTTTTTTGTGAAGGTCGGAGAGACTTGCAAGTAGGCTCTACCCCCACTAAATGGGGTAGCGCGCATCGATCGGTACCATCCTTGAGCTTCTCCGACTTTCGGAAGGGTTAGGGTTAGGGATGAAAGCACATAGGAGAAAGAGATATTCTTGAATAACTTTTTTTGTGAAGGTCGGAGAGACTTGCAAGTAGGCTCTACCCCCACTAAATGGGGTAGCGCGCATCGATCGGTACCATCCTTGAGCTTCTCCGACTTTCGGAAGGGTTAGGGTTAGGGTTAGGGATGAAAGCACATAGGAGAAAGAGATATTCTTGAATAACTTTTTTTGTGAAGGTCGGAGAGACTTGCAAGTAGGCTCTACCCCCACTAAATGGGGTAGCGCGCATCGATCGGTACCATCCTTGAGCTTCTCCGACTTTCGGAAGGGTTAGGGTTAGGGTTAGGGATGAAAGCACATAGGAGAAAGAGATATTCTTGAATAACTTTTTTTGTGAAGGTCGGAGAGACTTGCAAGTAGGCTCTACCCCCACTAAATGGGGTAGCGCGCATCGATCGGTACCATCCTTGAGCTTCTCCGACTTTCGGAAGGGTTAGGGTTAGGGTTAGGGATGAAAGCACATAGGAGAAAGAGATATTCTTGAATAACTTTTTTTGTGAAGGTCGGAGAGACTTGCAAGTAGGCTCTACCCCCACTAAATGGGGTAGCGCGCATCGATCGGTACCATCCTTGAGCTTCTCCGACTTTCGGAAGGGTTAGGGTTAGGGTTAGGGATGAAAGCACATAGGAGAAAGAGATATTCTTGAATAACTTTTTTTGTGAAGGTCGGAGAGACTTGCAAGTAGGCTCTACCCCCACTAAATGGGGTAGCGCACATCGATCGGTACCATCCTTGAGCTTCTCCGACTTTCGGAAGGGTTAGGGTTAGGGTTAGGGATGAAAGCACATAGGAGAAAGAGATATTCTTGAATAACTTTTTTTGTGAAGGTCGGAGAGACTTGCAAGTAGGCTCTACCCCCACTAAATGGGGTAGCGCGCATCGATCGGTACCATCCTTGAGCTTCTCCGACTTTCGGAAGGGTTAGGGTTAGGGTTAGGGATGAAAGCACATAGGAGAAAGAGATATTCTTGAATAACTTTTTTTGTGAAGGTCGGAGAGACTTGGAAAGTGGTTGCATCTGGACTAATTTGGGTCCTGCGGATCGATTGGTACCATCCCCGAGCTTGTACGACCTTCGGAAGAGGTCGACCGACGAAATTCCCCCAAATCTGAGGAGATATTCTTGAATAACTTTTTTTGTGAAGGTCGGAGAGACTTGCAAGTAGGCTCTACCCCCACTAAATGGGGTAGCGCGCATCGATCGGTACCATCCTTGAGCTTCTCCGACTTTCGGAAGGGTTAGGGTTAGGGTTAGGGATGAAAGCACATAGGAGAAAGAGATATTCTTGAATAACTTTTTTTGTGAAGGTCGGAGAGACTTGGAAAGTGGTTGCATCTGGACTAATTTGGGTCCTGCGGATCGATTGGTACCATCCCCGAGCTTGTACGACCTTCGGAAGAGGTCGACCGACGAAATTCCCCCAAATCTGAGGAGATATTCTTGAATAACCTTTTTTGTGAAGGTCGGAGAGACTTGCAAGTAGGCTCTACCCCCACTAAATGGGGTTGCGCGCATCGATCGGTACCATCCTTGAGCTTCTCCGACTTTCGGAAGGGTTAGGGTTAGGGTTAGGGATGAAAGCACATAGGAGAAAGAGATATTCTTGAATAACTTTTTTTGTGAAGGTCGGAGAGACTTGCAAGTAGGCTCTACCCCCACTAAATGGCGTAGCGCGCATCGATCGGTACCATCCTTGAGCTTCTCCGACTTTCGGAAGGGTTAGGGTTAGGGTTAGGGATGAAAGCACATAGGAGAAAGAGATATTCTTGAATAACTTTTTTTGTGAAGGTCGGAGAGACTTGGAAAGTGGTTGCATCTGGACTAATTTGGGTCCTGCGGATCGATTGGTACCATCCCCAAGCTTGTACGACCTTCGGAAGAGGTCGACCGACGAAATTCCCCCAAATCTGAGGAGATATTCTTGAATAACTTTTTTTGTGAAGGTCGGAGAGACTTGCAAGTAGGCTATACCCCCACTAAATGGGGTTGCGCGCATCGATCAGTACCATCCTTGAGCTTCTCCGACTTTCGGAAGGGTTAGGGTTAGGGTTAGGGATGAAAGCACATAGGAGAAAGAGATATTCTTGAATAACTTTTTTTGTGAAGGTCGGAGAGACTTGCAAGTAGGCTCTACCCCCACTAAATGGGGTAGCGCGCATCGATCGGTACCATCCTTGAGCTTCTCCGACTTTCGGAAGGGTTAGGGTTAGGGTTAGGGATGAAAGCACATAGGAGAAAGAGATATTCTTGAATAACTTTTTTTGTGAAGGTCGGAGAGACTTGCAAATAGGCTCTACCCCCACTAAATGGGGTAGCGCGCATCGATCGGTACCATCCTTGAGCTTCTCCGACTTTCGGAAGGGTTAGGGTTAGGGTTAGGGATGAAAGCACATAGGAGAAAGAGATATTCTTGAATAACTTTTTTTGTGAAGGTCGGAGAGACTTGCAAGTAGGCTCTACCCCCACTAAATGGGGTAGCGCACATCGATCGGTACCATCCTTGAGCTTCTCCGACTTTCGGAAGGGTTAGGGTTAGGGTTAGGGATGAAAGCACATAGGAGAAAGAGATATTCTTGAATAACTTTTTTTGTGAAGGTCGGAGAGACTTGGAAAGTGGTTGCATCTGGACTAATTTGGGTCCTGCGGATCGATTGGTACCATCCTTGAGCTTGTACGACCTTCGGAAGAGGTCGACCGACGAAATTCCCCCAAATCTGAGGAGATATTCTTGAATAACTTTTTTTGTGAAGGTCGGAGAGACTTGCAAGTAGGCTCTACCCCCACTAAATGGGGTTGCGCGCATCGATCAGTACCATCCTTGAGCTTCTCCGACTTTCGGAAGGGTTAGGGTTAGGGTTAGGGCTGAAAGCACATAGGAGAAAGAGATATTCTTGAATAACTTTTTTTGTGAAGGTCGGAGAGACTTGCAAGTAGGCTCTACCCCCACTAAATGGGGTAGCGCGCATCGATCGGTACCATCCTTGAGCTTCTCCGACTTTCGGAAGGGTTAGGGTTAGGGTTAGGGATGAAAGCACATAGGAGAAAGAGATATTCTTGAATAACTTTTTTTGTGAAGGTCGGAGAGACTTGCAAGTAGGCTCTACCCCCACTAAATGGGGTAGCGCGCATCGATCGGTACCATCCTTGAGCTTCTCCGACTTTCGGAAGGGTTAGGGTTAGGGTTAGGGATGAAAGCACATAGGAGAAAGAGATATTCTTGAATAACTTTTTTTGTGAAGGTCGGAGAGACTTGCAAGTAGGCTCTACCCCCACTAAATGGGGTAGCGCGCATCGATCGGTACCATCCTTGAGCTTCTCCGACTTTCGGAAGGGTTAGGGTTAGGGTTAGGGATGAAAGCACATAGGAGAAAGAGATATTCTTGAATAACTTTTTTTGTGAAGGTCGAAGAGACTTGGAAAGTGGTTGCATCTGGACTAATTTGGGTCCTGCGGATCGATTGGTACCATCCCCGAGCTTGTACGACCTTCGGAAGAGGTCGACCGACGAAATTCCCCCAAATCTGAGGAGATATTCTTGAATAACTTTTTTTGTGAAGGTCGGAGAGACTTGCAAGTAGGCTCTACCCCCACTAAATGGGGTAACGCGCATCGATCAGTACCATCCTTGAGCTTCTCCGACTTTCGGAAGGGTTAGGGTTAGGGTTAGGGATGAAAGCACATAGGAGAAAGAGATATTCTTGAATAACTTTTTTTGTGAAGGTCGGAGAGACTTGGAAAGTGGTTGCATCTGGACTAATTTGGGTCCTGCAGATCGATTGGTACCATCCCCGAGCTTGTACGACCTTCGGAAGAGGTCGACCGACGAAATTCCCCCAAATCTGAGGAGATATTCTTGAATAACCTTTTTTGTGAAGGTCGGAGAGACTTGCAAGTAGGCTCTACCCCCACTAAATGGGGTTGCGCGCATCGATCGGTACCATCCTTGAGCTTCTCCGACTTTCGGAAGGGTTAGGGTTAGGGTTAGGGATGAAAGCACATAGGAGAAAGAGATATTCTTGAATAACTTTTTTTGTGAAGGTCGGAGAGACTTGCAAGTAGGCTCTACCCCCACTAAATGGGGTAGCGCGCATCGATCGGTACCATCCTTGAGCTTCTCCGACTTTCGGAAGGGTTAGGGTTAGGGTTAGGGATGAAAGCACATAGGAGAAAGAGATATTCTTGAATAACTTTTTTTGTGAAGGTCGGAGAGACTTGGAAAGTGGTTGCATCTGGACTAATTTGGGTCCTGCAGATCGATTGGTACCATCCCCGAGCTTGTACGACCTTCGGAAGAGGTCGACCGACGAAATTCCCCCAAATATGAGGAGATATTCTTGAATAACTTTTTTTGTGAAGGTCGGAGAGACTTGCAAGTAGGCTCTACCCCCACTAAATGGGGTTGCGCGCATCGATCAGTACCATCCTTGAGCTTCTCCGACTTTCGGAAGGGTTAGGGTTAGGGTTAGGGATGAAAGCACATAGGAGAAAGAGATATTCTTGAATAACTTTTTTTGTGAAGGTCGGAGAGACTTGCAAGTAGGCTCTACCCCCACTAAATGGGGTAGCGCGCATCGATCGGTACCATCCTTGAGCTTCTCCGACTTTCGGAAGGGTTAGGGTTAGGGTTAGGGATGAAAGCACATAGGAGAAAGAGATATTCTTGAATAACTTTTTTTGTGAAGGTCGGAGAGACTTGCAAATAGGCTCTACCCCCACTAAATGGGGTAGCGCGCATCGATCGGTACCATCCTTGAGCTTCTCCGACTTTCGGAAGGGTTAGGGTTAGGGTTAGGGATGAAAGCACATAGGAGAAAGAGATATTCTTGAATAACTTTTTTTGTGAAGGTCGGAGAGACTTGCAAGTAGGCTCTACCCCCACTAAATGGGGTAGCGCGCATCGATCGGTACCATCCTTGAGCTTCTCCGACTTTCGGAAGGGTTAGGGTTAGGGTTAGGGATGAAAGCACATAGGAGAAAGAGATATTCTTGAATAACTTTTTTTTTGAAGGTCGGAGAGACTTGCAAGTAGGCTCTACCCCCACTAAATGGGGTAGCGCGCATCGATCGGTACCATCCTTGAGCTTCTCCGACTTTCGGAAGGGTTAGGGTTAGGGTTAGGGATGAAAGCACATAGGAGAAAGAGATATTCTTGAATAACTTTTTTTGTGAAGGTCGGAGAGACTTGGAAAGTGGTTGCATCTGGACTAATTTGGGTCCTGCGGATCGATTGGTACCATCCCCGAGCTTGTACGACCTTCGGAAGAGGTCGACCGACGAAATTCCCCCAAATCTGAGGAGATATTCTTGAATAACTTTTTTTGTGAAGGTCGGAGAGACTTGCAAGTAGGCTCTACCCCCACTAAATGGGGTAGCGCGCATCGATCGGTACCATCCTTGAGCTTCTCCGACTTTCGGAAGGGTTAGGGTTAGGGTTAGGGATGAAAGCACATAGGAGAAAGAGATATTCTTGAATAACTTTTTTTGTGAAGGTCGGAGAGACTTGGAAAGTGGTTGCATCTGGACTAATTTGGGTCCTGCAGATCGATTGGTACCATCCCCGAGCTTGTACGACCTTCGGAAGAGGTCGACCGACGAAATTCCCCCAAATCTGAGGAGATATTCTTGAATAACCTTTTTTGTGAAGGTCGGAGAGACTTGCAAGTAGGCTCTACCCCCACTAAATGGGGTTGCGCGCATCGATCGGTACCATCCTTGAGCTTCTCCGAATTTCGGAAGGGTTAGGGTTAGGGTTAGGGATGAAAGCACATAGGAGAAAGAGATATTCTTGAATAACTTTTTTTGTGAAGGTCGGAGAGACTTGCAAGTAGGCTCTACCCCCACTAAATGGGGTAGCGCGCATCGATCGGTACCATCCTTGAGCTTCTCCGACTTTCGGAAGGGTTAGGGTTAGGGTTAGGGATGAAAGCACATAGGAGAAAGAGATATTCTTGAATAACTTTTTTTGTGAAGGTCGGAGAGACTTGGAAAGTGGTTGCATCTGGACTAATTTGGGTCCTGCGGATCGATTGGTACCATCCCCGAGCTTGTACGACCTTCGGAAGAGGTCGACCGACGAAATTCCCCCAAATCTGAGGAGATATTCTTGAATAACTTTTTTTGTGAAGGTCGGAGAGACTTGCAAGTAGGCTCTACCCCCACTAAATGGGGTTGCGCGCATCGATCAGTACCATCCTTGAGCTTCTCCGACTTTCGGAAGGGTTAGGGTTAGGGATGAAAGCACATAGGAGAAAGAGATATTCTTGAATAACTTTTTTTGTGAAGGTCGGAGAGACTTGCAAGTAGGCTCTACCCCCACTAAATGGGGTAGCGCACATCGATCGGTACCATCCTTGAGCTTCTCCGACTTTCGGAAGGGTTAGGGTTAGGGTTAGGGATGAAAGCACATAGGAGAAAGAGATATTCTTGAATAACTTTTTTTGTGAAGGTCGGAGAGACTTGCAAATAGGCTCTACCCCCACTAAATGGGGTAGCGCGCATCGATCGGTACCATCCTTGAGCTTCTCCGACTTTCGGAAGGGTTAGGGTTAGGGTTAGGGATGAAAGCACATAGGAGAAAAAGATATTCTTGAATAACTTTTTTTGTGAAGGTCGGAGAGACTTGCAAGTAGGCTCTACCCCCACTAAATGGGGTAGCGCGCATCGATCGGTACCATCCTTGAGCTTCTCCGACTTTCGGAAGGGTTAGGGTTAGGGTTAGGGATGAAAGCACATAGGAGAAAGAGATATTCTTGAATAACTTTTTTTGTGAAGGTCGGAGAGACTTGGAAAGTGGTTGCATCTGGACTAATTTGGGTCCTGCGGATCGATTGGTACCATCCCCGAGCTTGTACGACCTTCGGAAGAGGTCGACCGACGAAATTCCCCCAAATCTGAGGAGATATTCTTGAATAACTTTTTTTGTGAAGGTCGGAGAGACTTGCAAGTAGGCTATACCCCCACTAAATGGGGTTGCGCGCATCGATCAGTACCATCCTTGAGCTTCTCCGACTTTCGGAAGGGTTAGGGTTAGGGTTAGGGATGAAAGCACATAGGAGAAAGAGATATTCTTGAATAACTTTTTTTGTGAAGGTCGGAGAGACTTGCAAGTAGGCTCTACCCCCACTAAATGGGGTAGCGCGCATCGATCGGTACCATCCTTGAGCTTCTCCGACTTTCGGAAGGGTTAGGGTTAGGGTTAGGGATGAAAGCACATAGGAGAAAGAGATATTCTTGAATAACTTTTTTTGTGAAGGTCGGAGAGACTTGGAAAGTGGTTGCATCTGGACTAATTTGGGTCCTGCAGATCGATTGGTACCATCCCCGAGCTTGTACGACCTTCGGAAGAGGTCGACCGACGAAATTCCCCCAAATCTGAGGAGATATTCTTGAATAACTTTTTTTGTGAAGGTCGGAGAGACTTGCAAGTAGGCTCTACCCCCACTAAATGGGGTAGCGCGCATCGATCAGTACCATCCTTGAGCTTCTCCGACTTTCGGAAGGGTTAGGGTTAGGGTTAGGGATGAAAGCACATAGGAGAAAGAGATATTCTTGAATAACTTTTTTTGTGAAGGTCGGAGAGACTTGGAAAGTGGTTGCATCTGGACTAATTTGGGTCCTGCGGATCGATTGGTACCATCCCCGAGCTTGTACGACCTTCGGAAGAGGTCGACCGACGAAATTCCCCCAAATCTGAGGAGATATTCTTGAATAACTTTTTTTGTGAAGGTCGGAGAGACTTGCAAGTAGGCTCTACCCCCACTAAATGGGGTTGCGCGCATCGATCAGTACCATCCTTGAGCTTCTCCGACTTTCGGAAGGGTTAGGGTTAGGGTTAGGGATGAAAGCACATAGGAGAAAGAGATATTCTTGAATAACTTTTTTTGTGAAGGTCGGAGAGACTTGCAAGTAGGCTCTACCACCACTAAATGGGGTAGCGCGCATCAATCGGTACCATCTTTGAGCTTCTCCGACTTTCGGAAGGGTTAGGGTTAGGGTTAGGGATGAAAGCACATAGGAGAAAGAGATATTCTTGAATAACTTTTTTTGTGAAGGTCGGAGAGACTTGCAAGTAGGCTCTACCCCCACTAAATGGGGTAGCGCGCATCGATCGGTACCATCCTTGAGCTTCTCCGACTTTCGGAAGGGTTAGGGTTAGGGTTAGGGATGAAAGCACATAGGAGAAAGAGATATTCTTGAATAACTTTTTTTGTGAAGGTCGGAGAGACTTGCAAGTAGGCTCTACCCCCACTAAATGGGGTAGCGCGCATCGATCGGTACCATCCTTGAGCTTCTCCGACTTTCGGAAGGGTTAGGGTTAGGGTTAGGGATGAAAGCACATAGGAGAAAGAGATATTCTTGAATAACTTTTTTTGTGAAGGTCGGAGAGACTTGGAAAGTGGTTGCATCTGGACTAATTTGGGTCCTGCGGATCGATTGGTACCATCCCCGAGCTTGTACGACCTTCGGAAGAGGTCGACCGACGAAATTCCCCCAAATCTGAGGAGATATTCTTGAATAACTTTTTTTGTGAAGGTCGGAGAGACTTGCAAGTAGGCTCTACCCCCACTAAATGGGGTTGCGCGCATCGATCGGTACCATCCTTGAGCTTCTCCGACTTTCGGAAGGGTTAGGGTTAGGGTTAGGGATGAAAGCACATAGGAGAAAGAGATATTCTTGAATAACTTTTTTTGTGAAGGTCGGAGAGACTTGCAAGTAGGCTCTACCCCCACTAAATGGGGTAGCGCGCATCGATCGGTACCATCCTTGAGCTTCTCCGACTTTCGGAAGGGTTAGGGTTAGGGTTAGGGATGAAAGCACATAGGAGAAAGAGATATTCTTGAATAACTTTTTTTGTGAAGGTCGGAGAGACTTGGAAAGTGGTTGCATCTGGACTAATTTGGGTCCTGCGGATCGATTGGTACCATCCCCGAGCTTGTACGACCTTCGGAAGAGGTCGACCGACGAAATTCCCCCAAATCTGAGGAGATATTCTTGAATAACTTTTTTTGTGAAGGTCGGAGAGACTTGCAAGTAGGCTCTACCCCCACTAAATGGGGTTGCGCGCATCGATCAGTACCATCCTTGAGCTTCTCCGACTTTCGGAAGGGTTAGGGTTAGGGTTAGGGATGAAAGCACATAGGAGAAAGAGATATTCTTGAATAACTTTTTTTGTGAAGGTCGGAGAGACTTGCAAGTAGGCTCTACCCCCACTAAATGGGGTAGCGCGCATCGATCGGTACCATCCTTGAGCTTCTCCGACTTTCGGAAGGGTTAGGGTTAGGGTTAGGGATGAAAGCACATAGGAGAAAGAGATATTCTTGAATAACTTTTTTTTTGAAGGTCGGAGAGACTTGCAAATAGGCTCTACCCCCACTAAATGGGGTAGCGCGCATCGATCGGTACCATCCTTGAGCTTCTCCGACTTTCGGAAGGGTTAGGGTTAGGGTTAGGGATGAAAGCACATAGGAGAAAGAGATATTCTTGAATAACTTTTTTTGTGAAGGTCGGAGAGACTTGCAAGTAGGCTCTACCCCCACTAAATGGGGTAGCGCGCATCGATCGGTACCATCCTTGAGCTTCTCCGACTTTCGGAAGGGTTAGGGTTAGGGTTAGGGATGAAAGCACATAGGAGAAAGAGATATTCTTGAATAACTTTTTTTGTGAAGGTCGGAGAGACTTGCAAGTAGGCTCTACCCCCACTAAATGGGGTAGCGCGCATCGATCGGTACCATCCTTGAGCTTCTCCGACTTTCGGAAGGGTTAGGGTTAGGGTTAGGGATGAAAGCACATAGGAGAAAGAGATATTCTTGAATAACTTTTTTTGTGAAGGTCGGAGAGACTTGGAAAGTGGTTGCATCTGGACTAATTTGGGTCCTGCGGATCGATTGGTACCATCCCCGAGCTTGTACGACCTTCGGAAGAGGTCGACCGACGAAATTCCCCCAAATCTGAGGAGATATTCTTGAATAACTTTTTTTGTGAAGGTCGGAGAGACTTGCAAGTAGGCTCTACCCCCACTAAATGGGGTAGCGCGCATCGATCGGTACCATCCTTGAGCTTCTCCGACTTTCGGAAGGGTTAGGGTTAGGGTTAGGGATGAAAGCACATAGGAGAAAGAGATATTCTTGAATAACTTTTTTTGTGAAGGTCGGAGAGACTTGGAAAGTGGTTGCATCTGGACTAATTTGGGTCCTGCAGATCGATTGGTACCATCCCCGAGCTTGTACGACCTTCGGAAGAGGTCGACCGACGAAATTCCCCCAAATCTGAGGAGATATTCTTGAATAACCTTTTTTGTGAAGGTCGGAGAGACTTGCAAGTAGGCTCTACCCCCACTAAATGGGGTTGCGCGCATCGATCGGTACCATCCTTGAGCTTCTCCGACTTTCGGAAGGGTTAGGGTTAGGGTTAGGGATGAAAGCACATAGGAGAAAGAGATATTCTTGAATAACTTTTTTTGTGAAGGTCGGAGAGACTTGCAAATAGGCTCTACCCCCACTAAATGGGGTAGCGCGCATCGATCGGTACCATCCTTGAGCTTCTCCGACTTTCGGAAGGGTTAGGGTTAGGGTTAGGGATGAAAGCACATAGGAGAAAGAGATATTCTTGAATAACTTTTTTTGTGAAGGTCGGAGAGACTTGCAAGTAGGCTCTACCCCCACTAAATGGGGTAGCGCGCATCGATCGGTACCATCCTTGAGCTTCTCCGACTTTCGGAAGGGTTAGGGTTAGGGTTAGGGATGAAAGCACATAGGAGAAAGAGATATTCTTGAATAACTTTTTTTGTGAAGGTCGGAGAGACTTGGAAAGTGGTTGCATCTGGACTAATTTGGGTCCTGCGGATCGATTGGTACCATCCCCGAGCTTGTACGACCTTCGGAAGAGGTCGACCGACGAAATTCCCCCAAATCTGAGGAGATATTCTTGAATAACTTTTTTTGTGAAGGTCGGAGAGACTTGCAAGTAGGCTCTACCCCCACTAAATGGGGTAGCGCGCATCGATCGGTACCATCCTTGAGCTTCTCCGACTTTCGGAAGGGTTAGGGTTAGGGTTAGGGATGAAAGCACATAGGAGAAAGAGATATTCTTGAATAACTTTTTTTGTGAAGGTCGGAGAGACTTGGAAAGTGGTTGCATCTGGACTAATTTGGGTCCTGCAGATCGATTGGTACCATCCCCGAGCTTGTACGACCTTCGGAAGAGGTCGACCGACGAAATTCCCCCAAATCTGAGGAGATATTCTTGAATAACCTTTTTTGTGAAGGTCGGAGAGACTTGCAAGTAGGCTCTACCCCCACTAAATGGGGTTGCGCGCATCGATCGGTACCATCCTTGAGCTTCTCCGACTTTCGGAAGGGTTAGGGTTAGGGTTAGGGATGAAAGCACATAGGAGAAAGAGATATTCTTGAATAACTTTTTTTGTGAAGGTCGGAGAGACTTGCAAGTAGGCTCTACCCCCACTAAATGGGGTAGCGCGCATCGATCGGTACCATCCTTGAGCTTCTCCGACTTTCGGAAGGGTTAGGGTTAGGGTTAGGGATGAAAGCACATAGGAGAAAGAGATATTCTTGAATAACTTTTTTTGTGAAGGTCGGAGAGACTTGGAAAGTGGTTGCATCTGGACTAATTTGGGTCCTGCGGATCGATTGGTACCATCCCCGAGCTTGTACGACCTTCGGAAGAGGTCGACCGACGAAATTCCCCCAAATCTGAGGAGATATTCTTGAATAACTTTTTTTGTGAAGGTCGGAGAGACTTGCAAGTAGGCTCTACCCCCACTAAATGGGGTTGCGCGCATCGATCAGTACCATCCTTGAGCTTCTCCGACTTTCGGAAGGGTTAGGGTTAGGGTTAGGGATGAAAGCACATAGGAGAAAGAGATATTCTTGAATAACTTTTTTTGTGAAGGTCGGAGAGACTTGCAAGTAGGCTCTACCCCCACTAAATGGGGTAGCGCACAT
This sequence comes from Limanda limanda, assembly GCF_963576545.1. Taxonomy (NCBI): domain Eukaryota; kingdom Metazoa; phylum Chordata; class Actinopteri; order Pleuronectiformes; family Pleuronectidae; genus Limanda; species Limanda limanda. Next base: position 179,479 of record NW_026870666.1, on the reverse strand, counting down.
CGATCGGTACCATCCTTGAGCTTCTCCGACTTTCGGAAGGGTTAGGGTTAGGGTTAGGGATGAAAGCACATAGGAGAAAGAGATATTCTTGAATAACTTTTTTTGTGAAGGTCGGAGAGACTTGCAAGTAGGCTCTACCCCCACTAAATGGGGTAGCGCGCATCGATCGGTACCATCCTTGAGCTTCTCCGATTTTCGGAAGGGTTAGGGTTAGGGTTAGGGATGAAAGCACATAGGAGAAAGAGATATTCTTGAATAACTTTTTTTGTGAAGGTCGGAGAGACTTGCAAGTAGGCTCTACCCCCACTAAATGGGGTAGCGCGCATCGATCGGTACCATCCTTGAGCTTCTCCGACTTTCGGAAGGGTTAGGGTTAGGGTTAGGGATGAAAGCACATAGGAGAAAGAGATATTCTTGAATAACTTTTTTTGTGAAGGTCGGAGAGACTTGGAAAGTGGTTGCATCTGGACTAATTTGGGTCCTGCGGATCGATTGGTACCATCCCCGAGCTTGTACGACCTTCGGAAGAGGTCGACCGACGAAATTCCCCCAAATCTGAGGAGATATTCTTGAATAACTTTTTTTGTGAAGGTCGGAGAGACTTGCAAGTAGGCTCTACCCCCACTAAATGGGGTAGCGCGCATCGATCGGTACCATCCTTGAGCTTCTCCGACTTTCGGAAGGGTTAGGGTTAGGGTTAGGGATGAAAGCACATAGGAGAAAGAGATATTCTTGAATAACTTTTTTTGTGAAGGTCGGAGAGACTTGGAAAGTGGTTGCATCTGGACTAATTTGGGTCCTGCAGATCGATTGGTACCATCCCCGAGCTTGTACGACCTTCGGAAGAGGTCGACCGACGAAATTCCCCCAAATCTGAGGAGATATTCTTGAATAACCTTTTTTGTGAAGGTCGGAGAGACTTGCAAGTAGGCTCTACCCCCACTAAATGGGGTTGCGCGCATCGATCGGTACCATCCTTGAGCTTCTCCGACTTTCGGAAGGGTTAGGGTTAGGGTTAGGGATGAAAGCACATAGGAGAAAGAGATATTCTTGAATAACTTTTTTTGTGAAGGTCGGAGAGACTTGCAAGTAGGCTCTACCCCCACTAAATGGGGTAGCGCGCATCGATCGGTACCATCCTTGAGCTTCTCCGACTTTCGGAAGGGTTAGGGTTAGGGTTAGGGATGAAAGCACATAGGAGAAAGAGATATTCTTGAATAACTTTTTTTGTGAAGGTCGGAGAGACTTGGAAAGTGGTTGCATCTGGACTAATTTGGGTCCTGCAGATCGATTGGTACCATCCCCGAGCTTGTACGACCTTCGGAAGAGGTCGACCGACGAAATTCCCCCAAATATGAGGAGATATTCTTGAATAACTTTTTTTGTGAAGGTCGGAGAGACTTGCAAGTAGGCTCTACCCCCACTAAATGGGGTTGCGCGCATCGATCAGTACCATCCTTGAGCTTCTCCGACTTTCGGAAGGGTTAGGGTTAGGGTTAGGGATGAAAGCACATAGGAGAAAGAGATATTCTTGAATAACTTTTTTTGTGAAGGTCGGAGAGACTTGCAAGTAGGCTCTACCCCCACTAAATGGGGTAGCGCACATCGATCGGTACCATCCTTGAGCTTCTCCGACTTTCGGAAGGGTTAGGGTTAGGGTTAGGGATGAAAGCACATAGGAGAAAGAGATATTCTTGAATAACTTTTTTTGTGAAGGTCGGAGAGACTTGCAAATAGGCTCTACCCCCACTAAATGGGGTAGCGCGCATCGATCGGTACCATCCTTGAGCTTCTCCGACTTTCGGAAGGGTTAGGGTTAGGGTTAGGGATGAAAGCACATAGGAGAAAAAGATATTCTTGAATAACTTTTTTTGTGAAGGTCGGAGAGACTTGCAAGTAGGCTCTACCCCCACTAAATGGGGTAGCGCGCATCGATCGGTACCATCCTTGAGCTTCTCCGACTTTCGGAAGGGTTAGGGTTAGGGTTAGGGTTAGGGATGAAAGCACATAGGAGAAAGAGATATTCTTGAATAACTTTTTTTGTGAAGGTCGGAGAGACTTGGAAAGTGGTTGCATCTGGACTAATTTGGGTCCTGCGGATCGATTGGTACCATCCCCGAGCTTGTACGACCTTCGGAAGAGGTCGACCGACGAAATTCCCCCAAATCTGAGGAGATATTCTTGAATAACTTTTTTTGTGAAGGTCGGAGAGACTTGCAAGTAGGCTCTACCCCCACTAAATGGGGTTGCGCGCATCGATCAGTACCATCCTTGAGCTTCTCCGACTTTCGGAAGGGTTAGGGTTAGGGTTAGGGATGAAAGCACATAGGAGAAAGAGATATTCTTGAATAACTTTTTTTGTGAAGGTCGGAGAGACTTGCAAGTAGGCTCTACCCCCACTAAATGGGGTAGCGCGCATCGATCGGTACCATCCTTGAGCTTCTCCGACTTTCGGAAGGGTTAGGGTTAGGGTTAGGGATGAAAGCACATAGGAGAAAGAGATATTCTTGAATAACTTTTTTTGTGAAGGTCGGAGAGACTTGCAAATAGGCTCTACCCCCACTAAATGGGGTAGCGCGCATCGATCGGTACCATCCTTGAGCTTCTCCGACTTTCGGAAGGGTTAGGGTTAGGGTTAGGGATGAAAGCACATAGGAGAAAGAGATATTCTTGAATAACTTTTTTTGTGAAGGTCGGAGAGACTTGCAAGTAGGCTCTACCCCCACTAAATGGGGTAGCGCGCATCGATCGGTACCATCCTTGAGCTTCTCCGACTTTCGGAAGGGTTAGGGTTAGGGTTAGGGATGAAAGCACATAGGAGAAAGAGATATTCTTGAATAACTTTTTTTGTGAAGGTCGGAGAGACTTGCAAGTAGGCTCTACCCCCACTAAATGGGGTAGCGCGCATCGATCGGTACCATCCTTGAGCTTCTCCGACTTTCGGAAGGGTTAGGGTTAGGGTTAGGGATGAAAGCACATAGGAGAAAGAGATATTCTTGAATAACTTTTTTTGTGAAGGTCGGAGAGACTTGGAAAGTGGTTGCATCTGGACTAATTTGGGTCCTGCGGATCGATTGGTACCATCCCCGAGCTTGTACGACCTTCGGAAGAGGTCGACCGACGAAATTCCCCCAAATCTGAGGAGATATTCTTGAATAACTTTTTTTGTGAAGGTCGGAGAGACTTGCAAGTAGGCTCTACCCCCACTAAATGGGGTAGCGCGCATCGATCGGTACCATCCTTGAGCTTCTCCGACTTTCGGAAGGGTTAGGGTTAGGGTTAGGGATGAAAGCACATAGGAGAAAGAGATATTCTTGAATAACTTTTTTTGTGAAGGTCGGAGAGACTTGGAAAGTGGTTGCATCTGGACTAATTTGGGTCCTGCAGATCGATTGGTACCATCCCCGAGCTTGTACGACCTTCGGAAGAGGTCGACCGACGAAATTCCCCCAAATCTGAGGAGATATTCTTGAATAACCTTTTTTGTGAAGGTCGGAGAGACTTGCAAGTAGGCTCTACCCCCACTAAATGGGGTTGCGCGCATCGATCGGTACCATCCTTGAGCTTCTCCGACTTTCGGAAGGGTTAGGGTTAGGGTTAGGGATGAAAGCACATAGGAGAAAGAGATATTCTTGAATAACTTTTTTTGTGAAGGTCGGAGAGACTTGCAAGTAGGCTCTACCCCCACTAAATGGGGTAGCGCGCATCGATCGGTACCATCCTTGAGCTTCTCCGACTTTCGGAAGGGTTAGGGTTAGGGTTAGGGATGAAAGCACATAGGAGAAAGAGATATTCTTGAATAACTTTTTTTGTGAAGGTCGGAGAGACTTGGAAAGTGGTTGCATCTGGACTAATTTGGGTCCTGCGGATCGATTGGTACCATCCCCGAGCTTGTACGACCTTCGGAAGAGGTCGACCGACGAAATTCCCCCAAATCTGAGGAGATATTCTTGAATAACTTTTTTTGTGAAGGTCGGAGAGACTTGCAAGTAGGCTCTACCCCCACTAAATGGGGTTGCGCGCATCGATCAGTACCATCCTTGAGCTTCTCCGACTTTCGGAAGGGTTAGGGTTAGGGTTAGGGATGAAAGCACATAGGAGAAAGAGATATTCTTGAATAACTTTTTTTGTGAAGGTCGGAGAGACTTGCAAGTAGGCTCTACCCCCACTAAATGGGGTAGCGCACATCGATCGGTACCATCCTTGAGCTTCTCCGACTTTCGGAAGGGTTAGGGTTAGGGTTAGGGATGAAAGCACATAGGAGAAAGAGATATTCTTGAATAACTTTTTTTGTGAAGGTCGGAGAGACTTGCAAGTAGGCTCTACCCCCACTAAATGGGGTAGCGCGCATCGATCGGTACCATCCTTGAGCTTCTCCGACTTTCGGAAGGGTTAGGGTTAGGGTTAGGGATGAAAGCACATAGGAGAAAGAGATATTCTTGAATAACTTTTTTTGTGAAGGTCGGAGAGACTTGCAAGTAGGCTCTACCCCCACTAAATGGGGTAGCGCGCATCGATCGGTACCATCCTTGAGCTTCTCCGACTTTCGGAAGGGTTAGGGTTAGGGTTAGGGATGAAAGCACATAGGAGAAAGAGATATTCTTGAATAACTTTTTTTGTGAAGGTCGGAGAGACTTGGAAAGTGGTTGCATCTGGACTAATTTGGGTCCTGCGGATCGATTGGTACCATCCCCGAGCTTGTACGACCTTCGGAAGAGGTCGACCGACGAAATTCCCCCAAATCTGAGGAGATATTCTTGAATAACTTTTTTTGTGAAGGTCGGAGAGACTTGCAAGTAGGCTCTACCCCCACTAAATGGGGTAGCGCGCATCGATCGGTACCATCCTTGAGCTTCTCCGACTTTCGGAAGGGTTAGGGTTAGGGTTAGGGATGAAAGCACATAGGAGAAAGAGATATTCTTGAATAACTTTTTTTGTGAAGGTCGGAGAGACTTGGAAAGTGGTTGCATCTGGACTAATTTGGGTCCTGCAGATCGATTGGTACCATCCCCGAGCTTGTACGACCTTCGGAAGAGGTCGACCGACGAAATTCCCCCAAATCTGAGGAGATATTCTTGAATAACCTTTTTTGTGAAGGTCGGAGAGACTTGCAAGTAGGCTCTACCCCCACTAAATGGGGTTGCGCGCATCGATCGGTACCATCCTTGAGCTTCTCCGACTTTCGGAAGGGTTAGGGTTAGGGTTAGGGATGAAAGCACATAGGAGAAAGAGATATTCTTGAATAACTTTTTTTGTGAAGGTCGGAGAGACTTGCAAGTAGGCTCTACCCCCACTAAATGGGGTAGCGCGCATCGATCGGTACCATCCTTGAGCTTCTCCGACTTTCGGAAGGGTTAGGGTTAGGGTTAGGGATGAAAGCACATAGGAGAAAGAGATATTCTTGAATAACTTTTTTTGTGAAGGTCGGAGAGACTTGGAAAGTGGTTGCATCTGGACTAATTTGGGTCCTGCGGATCGATTGGTACCATCCCCGAGCTTGTACGACCTTCGGAAGAGGTCGACCGACGAAATTCCCCCAAATCTGAGGAGATATTCTTGAATAACTTTTTTTGTGAAGGTCGGAGAGACTTGCAAGTAGGCTCTACCCCCACTAAATGGGGTAGCGCGCATCGATCGGTACCATCCTTGAGCTTCTCCGACTTTCGGAAGGGTTAGGGTTAGGGTTAGGGATGAAAGCACATAGGAGAAAGAGATATTCTTGAATAACTTTTTTTGTGAAGGTCGGAGAGACTTGGAAAGTGGTTGCATCTGGACTAATTTGGGTCCTGCAGATCGATTGGTACCATCCCCGAGCTTGTACGACCTTCGGAAGAGGTCGACCGACGAAATTCCCCCAAATCTGAGGAGATATTCTTGAATAACCTTTTTTGTGAAGGTCGGAGAGACTTGCAAGTAGGCTCTACCCCCACTAAATGGGGTTGCGCGCATCGATCGGTACCATCCTTGAGCTTCTCCGACTTTCGGAAGGGTTAGGGTTAGGGTTAGGGATGAAAGCACATAGGAGAAAGAGATATTCTTGAATAACTTTTTTTGTGAAGGTCGGAGAGACTTGCAAGTAGGCTCTACCCCCACTAAATGGGGTAGCGCGCATCGATCGGTACCATCCTTGAGCTTCTCCGACTTTCGGAAGGGTTAGGGTTAGGGTTAGGGATGAAAGCACATAGGAGAAAGAGATATTCTTGAATAACTTTTTTTGTGAAGGTCGGAGAGACTTGGAAAGTGGTTGCATCTGGACTAATTTGGGTCCTGCGGATCGATTGGTACCATCCCCGAGCTTGTACGACCTTCGGAAGAGGTCGACCGACGAAATTCCCCCAAATCTGAGGAGATATTCTTGAATAACTTTTTTTGTGAAGGTCGGAGAGACTTGCAAGTAGGCTCTACCCCCACTAAATGGGGTTGCGCGCATCGATCAGTACCATCCTTGAGCTTCTCCGACTTTCGGAAGGGTTAGGGTTAGGGTTAGGGATGAAAGCACATAGGAGAAAGAGATATTCTTGAATAACTTTTTTTGTGAAGGTCGGAGAGACTTGCAAGTAGGCTCTACCCCCACTAAATGGGGTAGCGCACATCGATCGGTACCATCCTTGAGCTTCTCCGACTTTCGGAAGGGTTAGGGTTAGGGTTAGGGATGAAAGCACATAGGAGAAAGAGATATTCTTGAATAACTTTTTTTGTGAAGGTCGGAGAGACTTGCAAATAGGCTCTACCCCCACTAAATGGGGTAGCGCGCATCGATCGGTACCATCCTTGAGCTTCTCCGACTTTCGGAAGGGTTAGGGTTAGGGTTAGGGATGAAAGCACATAGGAGAAAAAGATATTCTTGAATAACTTTTTTTGTGAAGGTCGGAGAGACTTGCAAGTAGGCTCTACCCCCACTAAATGGGGTAGCGCGCATCGATCGGTACCATCCTTGAGCTTCTCCGACTTTCGGAAGGGTTAGGGTTAGGGTTAGGGTTAGGGATGAAAGCACATAGGAGAAAGAGATATTCTTGAATAACTTTTTTTGTGAAGGTCGGAGAGACTTGGAAAGTGGTTGCATCTGGACTAATTTGGGTCCTGCGGATCGATTGGTACCATCCCCGAGCTTGTACGACCTTCGGAAGAGGTCGACCGACGAAATTCCCCCAAATCTGAGGAGATATTCTTGAATAACTTTTTTTGTGAAGGTCGGAGAGACTTGCAAGTAGGCTCTACCCCCACTAAATGGGGTTGCGCGCATCGATCAGTACCATCCTTGAGCTTCTCCGACTTTCGGAAGGGTTAGGGTTAGGGTTAGGGATGAAAGCACATAGGAGAAAGAGATATTCTTGAATAACTTTTTTTGTGAAGGTCGGAGAGACTTGCAAGTAGGCTCTACCCCCACTAAATGGGGTAGCGCGCATCGATCGGTACCAGCCTTGAGCTTCTCCGACTTTCGGAAGGGTTAGGGTTAGGGTTAGGGATGAAAGCACATAGGAGAAAGAGATATTCTTGAATAACTTTTTTTGTGAAGGTCGGAGAGACTTGGAAAGTGGTTGCATCTGGACTAATTTGGGTCCTGCAGATCGATTGGTACCATCCCCGAGCTTGTACGACCTTCGGAAGAGGTCGACCGACGAAATTCCCCCAAATCTGAGGAGATATTCTTGAATAACCTTTTTTGTGAAGGTCGGAGAGACTTGCAAGTAGGCTCTACCCCCACTAAATGGGGTTGCGCGCATCGATCGGTACCATCCTTGAGCTTCTCCGACTTTCGGAAGGGTTAGGGTTAGGGTTAGGGATGAAAGCACATAGGAGAAAGAGATATTCTTGAATAACTTTTTTTGTGAAGGTCGGAGAGACTTGCAAGTAGGCTCTACCCCCACTAAATGGGGTAGCGCGCATCGATCGGTACCATCCTTGAGCTTCTCCGACTTTCGGAAGGGTTAGGGTTAGGGTTAGGGATGAAAGCACATAGGAGAAAGAGATATTCTTGAATAACTTTTTTTGTGAAGGTCGGAGAGACTTGGAAAGTGGTTGCATCTGGACTAATTTGGGTCCTGCGGATCGATTGGTACCATCCCCGAGCTTGTACGACCTTCGGAAGAGGTCGACCGACGAAATTCCCCCAAATCTGAGGAGATATTCTTGAATAACTTTTTTTGTGAAGGTCGGAGAGACTCGCAAGTAGGCTCTACCCCCACTAAATGGGGTTGCGCGCATCGATCAGTACCATCCTTGAGCTTCTCCGACTTTCGGAAGGGTTAGGGTTAGGGTTAGGGATGAAAGCACATAGGAGAAAGAGATATTCTTGAATAACTTTTTTTGTGAAGGTCGGAGAGACTTGCAAGTAGGCTCTACCCCCACTAAATGGGGTAGCGCACATCGATCGGTACCATCCTTGAGCTTCTCCGACTTTCGGAAGGGTTAGGGTTAGGGTTAGGGATGAAAGCACATAGGAGAAAGAGATATTCTTGAATAACTTTTTTTGTGAAGGTCGGAGAGACTTGCAAGTAGGCTCTACCCCCACTAAATGGGGTAGCGCGCATCGATCGGTACCATCCTTGAGCTTCTCCGACTTTCGGAAGGGTTAGGGTTAGGGTTAGGGATGAAAGCACATAGGAGAAAGAGATATTCTTGAATAACTTTTTTTGTGAAGGTCGGAGAGACTTGCAAGTAGGCTCTACCCCCACTAAATGGGGTAGCGCGCATCGATCGGTACCATCCTTGAGCTTCTCCGACTTTCGGAAGGGTTAGGGTTAGGGTTAGGGATGAAAGCACATAGGAGAAAGAGATATTCTTGAATAACTTTTTTTGTGAAGGTCGGAGAGACTTGGAAAGTGGTTGCATCTGGACTAATTTGGGTCCTGCGGATCGATTGGTACCATCCCCGAGCTTGTACGACCTTCGGAAGAGGTCGACCGACGAAATTCCCCCAAATCTGAGGAGATATTCTTGAATAACTTTTTTTGTGAAGGTCGGAGAGACTTGCAAGTAGGCTCTACCCCCACTAAATGGGGTAGCGCGCATCGATCGGTACCATCCTTGAGCTTCTCCGACTTTCGGAAGGGTTAGGGTTAGGGTTAGGGATGAAAGCACATAGGAGAAAGAGATATTCTTGAATAACTTTTTTTGTGAAGGTCGGAGAGACTTGGAAAGTGGTTGCATCTGGACTAATTTGGGTCCTGCAGATCGATTGGTACCATCCCCGAGCTTGTACGACCTTCGGAAGAGGTCGACCGACGAAATTCCCCCAAATCTGAGGAGATATTCTTGAATAACCTTTTTTGTGAAGGTCGGAGAGACTTGCAAGTAGGCTCTACCCCCACTAAATGGGGTTGCGCGCATCGATCGGTACCATCCTTGAGCTTCTCCGACTTTCGGAAGGGTTAGGGTTAGGGTTAGGGATGAAAGCACATAGGAGAAAGAGATATTCTTGAATAACTTTTTTTGTGAAGGTCGGAGAGACTTGCAAGTAGGCTCTACCCCCACTAAATGGGGTAGCGCGCATCGATCGGTACCATCCTTGAGCTTCTCCGACTTTCGGAAGGGTTAGGGTTAGGGTTAGGGATGAAAGCACATAGGAGAAAGAGATATTCTTGAATAACTTTTTTTGTGAAGGTCGGAGAGACTTGGAAAGTGGTTGCATCTGGACTAATTTGGGTCCTGCGGATCGATTGGTACCATCCCCGAGCTTGTACGACCTTCGGAAGAGGTCGACCGACGAAATTCCCCCAAATCTGAGGAGATATTCTTGAATAACTTTTTTTGTGAAGGTCGGAGAGACTTGCAAGTAGGCTCTACCCCCACTAAATGGGGTTGCGCGCATCGATCAGTACCATCCTTGAGCTTCTCCGACTTTCGGAAGGGTTAGGGTTAGGGTTAGGGATGAAAGCACATAGGAGAAAGAGATATTCTTGAATAACTTTTTTTGTGAAGGTCGGAGAGACTTGCAAGTAGGCTCTACCCCCACTAAATGGGGTAGCGCACATCGATCGGTACCATCCTTGAGCTTCTCCGACTTTCGGAAGGGTTAGGGTTAGGGTTAGGGATGAAAGCACATAGGAGAAAGAGATATTCTTGAATAACTTTTTTTGTGAAGGTCGGAGAGACTTGCAAATAGGCTCTACCCCCACTAAATGGGGTAGCGCGCATCGATCGGTACCATCCTTGAGCTTCTCCGACTTTCGGAAGGGTTAGGGTTAGGGTTAGGGATGAAAGCACATAGGAGAAAAAGATATTCTTGAATAACTTTTTTTGTGAAGGTCGGAGAGACTTGCAAGTAGGCTCTACCCCCACTAAATGGGGTAGCGCGCATCGATCGGTACCATCCTTGAGCTTCTCCGACTTTCGGAAGGGTTAGGGTTAGGGTTAGGGTTAGGGATGAAAGCACATAGGAGAAAGAGATATTCTTGAATAACTTTTTTTGTGAAGGTCGGAGAGACTTGGAAAGTGGTTGCATCTGGACTAATTTGGGTCCTGCGGATCGATTGGTACCATCCCCGAGCTTGTACGACCTTCGGAAGAGGTCGACCGACGAAATTCCCCCAAATCTGAGGAGATATTCTTGAATAACTTTTTTTGTGAAGGTCGGAGAGACTTGCAAGTAGGCTCTACCCCCACTAAATGGGGTTGCGCGCATCGATCAGTACCATCCTTGAGCTTCTCCGACTTTCGGAAGGGTTAGGGTTAGGGTTAGGGATGAAAGCACATAGGAGAAAGAGATATTCTTGAATAACTTTTTTTGTGAAGGTCGGAGAGACTTGCAAGTAGGCTCTACCCCCACTAAATGGGGTAGCGCGCATCGATCGGTACCATCCTTGAGCTTCTCCGACTTTCGGAAGGGTTAGGGTTAGGGATGAAAGCACATAGGAGAAAGAGATATTCTTGAATAACTTTTTTTGTGAAGGTCGGAGAGACTTGCAAATAGGCTCTACCCCCACTAAATGGGGTAGCGCGCATCGATCGGTACCATCCTTGAGCTTCTCCGACTTTCGGAAGGGTTAGGGTTAGGGTTAGGGATGAAAGCACATAGGAGAAAGAGATATTCTTGAATAACTTTTTTTGTGAAGGTCGGAGAGACTTGCAAGTAGGCTCTACCCCCACTAAATGGGGTAGCGCGCATCGATCGGTACCATCCTTGAGCTTCTCCGACTTTCGGAAGGGTTAGGGTTAGGGTTAGGGATGAAAGCACATAGGAGAAAGAGATATTCTTGAATAACTTTTTTTGTGAAGGTCGGAGAGACTTGCAAGTAGGCTCTACCCCCACTAAATGGGGTAGCGCGCATCGATCGGTACCATCCTTGAGCTTCTCCGACTTTCGGAAGGGTTAGGGTTAGGGTTAGGGATGAAAGCACATAGGAGAAAGAGATATTCTTGAATAACTTTTTTTGTGAAGGTCGGAGAGACTTGGAAAGTGGTTGCATCTGGACTAATTTGGGTCCTGCGGATCGATTGGTACCATCCCCGAGCTTGTACGACCTTCGGAAGAGGTCGACCGACGAAATTCCCCCAAATCTGAGGAGATATTCTTGAATAACTTTTTTTGTGAAGGTCGGAGAGACTTGCAAGTAGGCTCTACCCCCACTAAATGGGGTAGCGCGCATCGATCGGTACCATCCTTGAGCTTCTCCGACTTTCGGAAGGGTTAGGGTTAGGGTTAGGGATGAAAGCACATAGGAGAAAGAGATATTCTTGAATAACTTTTTTTGTGAAGGTCGGAGAGACTTGGAAAGTGGTTGCATCTGGACTAATTTGGGTCCTGCAGATCGATTGGTACCATCCCCGAGCTTGTACGACCTTCGGAAGAGGTCGACCGACGAAATTCCCCCAAATCTGAGGAGATATTCTTGAATAACCTTTTTTGTGAAGGTCGGAGAGACTTGCAAGTAGGCTCTACCCCCACTAAATGGGGTTGCGCGCATCGATCGGTACCATCCTTGAGCTTCTCCGACTTTCGGAAGGGTTAGGGTTAGGGTTAGGGATGAAAGCACATAGGAGAAAGAGATATTCTTGAATAACTTTTTTTGTGAAGGTCGGAGAGACTTGCAAGTAGGCTCTACCCCCACTAAATGGGGTAGCGCGCATCGATCGGTACCATCCTTGAGCTTCTCCGACTTTCGGAAGGGTTAGGGTTAGGGTTAGGGATGAAAGCACATAGGAGAAAGAGATATTCTTGAATAACTTTTTTTGTGAAGGTCGGAGAGACTTGGAAAGTGGTTGCATCTGGACTAATTTGGGTCCTGCGGATCGATTGGTACCATCCCCGAGCTTGTACGACCTTCGGAAGAGGTCGACCGACGAAATTCCCCCAAATCTGAGGAGATATTCTTGAATAACTTTTTTTGTGAAGGTCGGAGAGACTTGCAAGTAGGCTCTACCCCCACTAAATGGGGTTGCGCGCATCGATCAGTACCATCCTTGAGCTTCTCCGACTTTCGGAAGGGTTAGGGTTAGGGTTAGGGATGAAAGCACATAGGAGAAAGAGATATTCTTGAATAACTTTTTTTGTGAAGGTCGGAGAGACTTGCAAGTAGGCTCTACCCCCACTAAATGGGGTAGCGCACATCGATCGGTACCATCCTTGAGCTTCTCCGACTTTCGGAAGGGTTAGGGTTAGGGTTAGGGATGAAAGCACATAGGAGAAAGAGATATTCTTGAATAACTTTTTTTGTGAAGGTCGGAGAGACTTGCAAGTAGGCTCTACCCCCACTAAATGGGGTAGCGCGCATCGATCGGTACCATCCTTGAGCTTCTCCGACTTTCGGAAGGGTTAGGGTTAGGGTTAGGGATGAAAGCACATAGGAGAAAGAGATATTCTTGAATAACTTTTTTTGTGAAGGTCGGAGAGACTTGCAAGTAGGCTCTACCCCCACTAAATGGGGTAGCGCGCATCGATCGGTACCATCCTTGAGCTTCTCCGACTTTCGGAAGGGTTAGGGTTAGGGTTAGGGATGAAAGCACATAGGAGAAAGAGATATTCTTGAATAACTTTTTTTGTGAAGGTCGGAGAGACTTGGAAAGTGGTTGCATCTGGACTAATTTGGGTCCTGCGGATCGATTGGTACCATCCCCGAGCTTGTACGACCTTCGGAAGAGGTCGACCGACGAAATTCCCCCAAATCTGAGGAGATATTCTTGAATAACTTTTTTTGTGAAGGTCGGAGAGACTTGCAAGTAGGCTCTACCCCCACTAAATGGGGTAGCGCGCATCGATCGGTACCATCCTTGAGCTTCTCCGACTTTCGGAAGGGTTAGGGTTAGGGTTAGGGATGAAAGCACATAGGAGAAAGAGATATTCTTGAATAACTTTTTTTGTGAAGGTCGGAGAGACTTGGAAAGTGGTTGCATCTGGACTAATTTGGGTCCTGCAGATCGATTGGTACCATCCCCGAGCTTGTACGACCTTCGGAAGAGGTCGACCGACGAAATTCCCCCAAATCTGAGGAGATATTCTTGAATAACCTTTTTTGTGAAGGTCGGAGAGACTTGCAAGTAGGCTCTACCCCCACTAAATGGGGTTGCGCGCATCGATCGGTACCATCCTTGAGCTTCTCCGACTTTCGGAAGGGTTAGGGTTAGGGTTAGGGATGAAAGCACATAGGAGAAAGAGATATTCTTGAATAACTTTTTTTGTGAAGGTCGGAGAGACTTGCAAGTAGGCTCTACCCCCACTAAATGGGGTAGCGCGCATCGATCGGTACCATCCTTGAGCTTCTCCGACTTTCGGAAGGGTTAGGGTTAGGGTTAGGGATGAAAGCACATAGGAGAAAGAGATATTCTTGAATAACTTTTTTTGTGAAGGTCGGAGAGACTTGGAAAGTGGTTGCATCTGGACTAATTTGGGTCCTGCGGATCGATTGGTACCATCCCCGAGCTTGTACGACCTTCGGAAGAGGTCGACCGACGAAATTCCCCCAAATCTGAGGAGATATTCTTGAATAACTTTTTTTGTGAAGGTCGGAGAGACTTGCAAGTAGGCTCTACCCCCACTAAATGGGGTTGCGCGCATCGATCAGTACCATCCTTGAGCTTCTCCGACTTTCGGAAGGGTTAGGGTTAGGGTTAGGGATGAAAGCACATAGGAGAAAGAGATATTCTTGAATAACTTTTTTTGTGAAGGTCGGAGAGACTTGCAAGTAGGCTCTACCCCCACTAAATGGGGTAGCGCACATCGATCGGTACCATCCTTGAGCTTCTCCGACTTTCGGAAGGGTTAGGGTTAGGGTTAGGGATGAAAGCACATAGGAGAAAGAGATATTCTTGAATAACTTTTTTTGTGAAGGTCGGAGAGACTTGCAAATAGGCTCTACCCCCACTAAATGGGGTAGCGCGCATCGATCGGTACCATCCTTGAGCTTCTCCGACTTTCGGAAGGGTTAGGGTTAGGGTTAGGGATGAAAGCACATAGGAGAAAAAGATATTCTTGAATAACTTTTTTTGTGAAGGTCGGAGAGACTTGCAAGTAGGCTCTACCCCCACTAAATGGGGTAGCGCGCATCGATCGGTACCATCCTTGAGCTTCTCCGACTTTCGGAAGGGTTAGGGTTAGGGTTAGGGTTAGGGATGAAAGCACATAGGAGAAAGAGATATTCTTGAATAACTTTTTTTGTGAAGGTCGGAGAGACTTGGAAAGTGGTTGCATCTGGACTAATTTGGGTCCTGCGGATCGATTGGTACCATCCCCGAGCTTGTACGACCTTCGGAAGAGGTCGACCGACGAAATTCCCCCAAATCTGAGGAGATATTCTTGAATAACTTTTTTTGTGAAGGTCGGAGAGACTTGCAAGTAGGCTCTACCCCCACTAAATGGGGTTGCGCGCATCGATCAGTACCATCCTTGAGCTTCTCCGACTTTCGGAAGGGTTAGGGTTAGGGTTAGGGATGAAAGCACATAGGAGAAAGAGATATTCTTGAATAACTTTTTTTGTGAAGGTCGGAGAGACTTGCAAGTAGGCTCTACCCCCACTAAATGGGGTAGCGCGCATCGATCGGTACCATCCTTGAGCTTCTCCGACTTTCGGAAGGGTTAGGGTTAGGGTTAGGGATGAAAGCACATAGGAGAAAGAGATATTCTTGAATAACTTTTTTTGTGAAGGTCGGAGAGACTTGGAAAGTGGTTGCATCTGGACTAATTTGGGTCCTGCAGATCGATTGGTACCATCCCCGAGCTTGTACGACCTTCGGAAGAGGTCGACCGACGAAATTCCCCCAAATCTGAGGAGATATTCTTGAATAACTTTTTTTGTGAAGGTCGGAGAGACTTGCAAGTAGGCTCTACCCCCACTAAATGGGGTAGCGCGCATCGATCAGTACCATCCTTGAGCTTCTCCGACTTTCGGAAGGGTTAGGGTTAGGGTTAGGGATGAAAGCACATAGGAGAAAGAGATATTCTTGAATAACTTTTTTTGTGAAGGTCGGAGAGACTTGGAAAGTGGTTGCATCTGGACTAATTTGGGTCCTGCGGATCGATTGGTACCATCCCCGAGCTTGTACGACCTTCGGAAGAGGTCGACCGACGAAATTCCCCCAAATCTGAGGAGATATTCTTGAATAACTTTTTTTGTGAAGGTCGGAGAGACTTGCAAGTAGGCTCTACCCCCACTAAATGGGGTTGCGCGCATCGATCGGTACCATCCTTGAGCTTCTCCGACTTTCGGAAGGGTTAGGGTTAGGGTTAGGGATGAAAGCACATAGGAGAAAGAGATATTCTTGAATAACTTTTTTTGTGAAGGTCGGAGAGACTTGCAAGTAGGCTCTACCCCCACTAAATGGGGTAGCGCGCATCGATCGGTACCATCCTTGAGCTTCTCCGACTTTCGGAAGGGTTAGGGTTAGGGTTAGGGATGAAAGCACATAGGAGAAAGAGATATTCTTGAATAACTTTTTTTGTGAAGGTCGGAGAGACTTGGAAAGTGGTTGCATCTGGACTAATTTGGGTCCTGCGGATCGATTGGTACCATCCCCGAGCTTGTACGACCTTCGGAAGAGGTCGACCGACGAAATTCCCCCAAATCTGAGGAGATATTCTTGAATAACTTTTTTTGTGAAGGTCGGAGAGACTTGCAAGTAGGCTCTACCCCCACTAAATGGGGTTGCGCGCATCGATCAGTACCATCCTTGAGCTTCTCCGACTTTCGGAAGGGTTAGGGTTAGGGTTAGGGATGAAAGCACATAGGAGAAAGAGATATTCTTGAATAACTTTTTTTGTGAAGGTCGGAGAGACTTGCAAGTAGGCTCTACCCCCACTAAATGGGGTAGCGCACATCGATCGGTACCATCCTTGAGCTTCTCCGACTTTCGGAAGGGTTAGGGTTAGGGTTAGGGATGAAAGCACATAGGAGAAAGAGATATTCTTGAATAACTTTTTTTGTGAAGGTCGGAGAGACTTGCAAATAGGCTCTACCCCCACTAAATGGGGTAGCGCGCATCGATCGGTACCATCCTTGAGCTTCTCCGACTTTCGGAAGGGTTAGGGTTAGGGTTAGGGATGAAAGCACATAGGAGAAAAAGATATTCTTGAATAACTTTTTTTGTGAAGGTCGGAGAGACTTGCAAGTAGGCTCTACCCCCACTAAATGGGGTAGCGCGCATCGATCGGTACCATCCTTGAGCTTCTCCGACTTTCGGAAGGGTTAGGGTTAGGGTTAGGGATGAAAGCACATAGGAGAAAGAGATATTCTTGAATAACTTTTTTTGTGAAGGTCGGAGAGACTTGGAAAGTGGTTGCATCTGGACTAATTTGGGTCCTGCGGATCGATTGGTACCATCCCCGAGCTTGTACGACCTTCGGAAGAGGTCGACCGACGAAATTCCCCCAAATCTGAGGAGATATTCTTGAATAACTTTTTTTGTGAAGGTCGGAGAGACTTGCAAGTAGGCTCTACCCCCACTAAATGGGGTTGCGCGCATCGATCAGTACCATCCTTGAGCTTCTCCGACTTTCGGAAGGGTTAGGGTTAGGGTTAGGGATGAAAGCACATAGGAGAAAGAGATATTCTTGAATAACTTTTTTTGTGAAGGTCGGAGAGACTTGCAAGTAGGCTCTACCCCCACTAAATGGGGTAGCGCACATCGATCGGTACCATCCTTGAGCTTCTCCGACTTTCGGAAGGGTTAGGGTTAGGGTTAGGGATGAAAGCACATAGGAGAAAGAGATATTCTTGAATAACTTTTTTTGTGAAGGTCGGAGAGACTTGCAAGTAGGCTCTACCCCCACTAAATGGGGTAGCGCGCATCGATCGGTACCATCCTTGAGCTTCTCCGACTTTCGGAAGGGTTAGGGTTAGGGTTAGGGATGAAAGCACATAGGAGAAAGAGATATTCTTGAATAACTTTTTTTGTGAAGGTCGGAGAGACTTGCAAGTAGGCTCTACCCCCACTAAATGGGGTAGCGCGCATCGATCGGTACCATCCTTGAGCTTCTCCGACTTTCGGAAGGGTTAGGGTTAGGGTTAGGGATGAAAGCACATAGGAGAAAGAGATATTCTTGAATAACTTTTTTTGTGAAGGTCGGAGAGACTTGGAAAGTGGTTGCATCTGGACTAATTTGGGTCCTGCGGATCGATTGGTACCATCCCCGAGCTTGTACGACCTTCGGAAGAGGTCGACCGACGAAATTCCCCCAAATCTGAGGAGATATTCTTGAATAACTTTTTTTGTGAAGGTCGGAGAGACTTGCAAGTAGGCTCTACCCCCACTAAATGGGGTAGCGCGCATCGATCGGTACCATCCTTGAGCTTCTCCGACTTTCGGAAGGGTTAGGGTTAGGGTTAGGGATGAAAGCACATAGGAGAAAGAGATATTCTTGAATAACTTTTTTTGTGAAGGTCGGAGAGACTTGGAAAGTGGTTGCATCTGGACTAATTTGGGTCCTGCAGATCGATTGGTACCATCCCCGAGCTTGTACGACCTTCGGAAGAGGTCGACCGACGAAATTCCCCCAAATCTGAGGAGATATTCTTGAATAACCTTTTTTGTGAAGGTCGGAGAGACTTGCAAGTAGGCTCTACCCCCACTAAATGGGGTTGCGCGCATCGATCGGTACCATCCTTGAGCTTCTCCGACTTTCGGAAGGGTTAGGGTTAGGGTTAGGGATGAAAGCACATAGGAGAAAGAGATATTCTTGAATAACTTTTTTTGTGAAGGTCGGAGAGACTTGCAAGTAGGCTCTACCCCCACTAAATGGGGTAGCGCGCATCGATCGGTACCATCCTTGAGCTTCTCCGACTTTCGGAAGGGTTAGGGTTAGGGTTAGGGATGAAAGCACATAGGAGAAAGAGATATTCTTGAATAACTTTTTTTGTGAAGGTCGGAGAGACTTGGAAAGTGGTTGCATCTGGACTAATTTGGGTCCTGCGGATCGATTGGTACCATCCCCGAGCTTGTACGACCTTCGGAAGAGGTCGACCGACGAAATTCCCCCAAATCTGAGGAGATATTCTTGAATAACTTTTTTTGTGAAGGTCGGAGAGACTTGCAAGTAGGCTCTACCCCCACTAAATGGGGTTGCGCGCATCGATCAGTACCATCCTTGAGCTTCTCCGACTTTCGGAAGGGTTAGGGTTAGGGTTAGGGATGAAAGCACATAGGAGAAAGAGATATTCTTGAATAACTTTTTTTGTGAAGGTCGGAGAGACTTGCAAGTAGGCTCTACCCCCACTAAATGGGGTAGCGCACATCGATCGGTACCATCCTTGAGCTTCTCCGACTTTCGGAAGGGTTAGGGTTAGGGTTAGGGATGAAAGCACATAGGAGAAAGAGATATTCTTGAATAACTTTTTTTGTGAAGGTCGGAGAGACTTGCAAATAGGCTCTACCCCCACTAAATGGGGTAGCGCGCATCGATCGGTACCATCCTTGAGCTTCTCCGACTTTCGGAAGGGTTAGGGTTAGGGTTAGGGATGAAAGCACATAGGAGAAAAAGATATTCTTGAATAACTTTTTTTGTGAAGGTCGGAGAGACTTGCAAGTAGGCTCTACCCCCACTAAATGGGGTAGCGCGCATCGATCGGTACCATCCTTGAGCTTCTCCGACTTTCGGAAGGGTTAGGGTTAGGGTTAGGGTTAGGGATGAAAGCACATAGGAGAAAGAGATATTCTTGAATAACTTTTTTTGTGAAGGTCGGAGAGACTTGGAAAGTGGTTGCATCTGGACTAATTTGGGTCCTGCGGATCGATTGGTACCATCCCCGAGCTTGTACGACCTTCGGAAGAGGTCGACCGACGAAATTCCCCCAAATCTGAGGAGATATTCTTGAATAACTTTTTTTGTGAAGGTCGGAGAGACTTGCAAGTAGGCTCTACCCCCACTAAATGGGGTTGCGCGCATCGATCAGTACCATCCTTGAGCTTCTCCGACTTTCGGAAGGGTTAGGGTTAGGGTTAGGGATGAAAGCACATAGGAGAAAGAGATATTCTTGAATAACTTTTTTTGTGAAGGTCGGAGACTCTACCCCCACTAAATGGGGTAGCGCGCATCGATCGGTACCATCCTTGAGCTTCTCCGACTTTCGGAAGGGTTAGGGTTAGGGTTAGGGATGAAAGCACATAGGAGAAAGAGATATTCTTGAATAACTTTTTTTGTGAAGGTCGGAGAGACTTGCAAGTAGGCTCTACCCCCACTAAATGGGGTAGCGCGCATCGATCGGTACCATCCTTGAGCTTCTCCGACTTTCGGAAGGGTTAGGGTTAGGGTTAGGGATGAAAGCACATAGGAGAAAGAGATATTCTTGAATAACTTTTTTTGTGAAGGTCGGAGAGACTTGCAAGTAGGCTCTACCCCCACTAAATGGGGTAGCGCGCATCGATCGGTACCATCCTTGAGCTTCTCCGACTTTCGGAAGGGTTAGGGTTAGGGTTAGGGATGAAAGCACATAGGAGAAAGAGATATTCTTGAATAACTTTTTTTGTGAAGGTCGGAGAGACTTGGAAAGTGGTTGCATCTGGACTAATTTGGGTCCTGCGGATCGATTGGTACCATCCCCGAGCTTGTACGACCTTCGGAAGAGGTCGACCGACGAAATTCCCCCAAATCTGAGGAGATATTCTTGAATAACTTTTTTTGTGAAGGTCGGAGAGACTTGCAAGTAGGCTCTACCCCCACTAAATGGGGTAGCGCGCATCGATCGGTACCATCCTTGAGCTTCTCCGACTTTCGGAAGGGTTAGGGTTAGGGTTAGGGATGAAAGCACATAGGAGAAAGAGATATTCTTGAATAACTTTTTTTGTGAAGGTCGGAGAGACTTGCAAGTAGGCTCTACCCCCACTAAATGGGGTAGCGCGCATCGATCGGTACCATCCTTGAGCTTCTCCGACTTTCGGAAGGGTTAGGGTTAGGGTTAGGGATGAAAGCACATAGGAGAAAGAGATATTCTTGAATAACTTTTTTTGTGAAGGTCGGAGAGACTTGGAAAGTGGTTGCATCTGGACTAATTTGGGTCCTGCAGATCGATTGGTCCCATCCCCGAGCTTGTACGACCTTCGCAAGAGGTCGACCGACGAAATTCCCCCAAATCTGAGGAGATATTCTTGAATAACCTTTTTTGTGAAGGTCGGAGAGACTTGCAAGTAGGCTCTACCCCCACTAAATGGGGTTGCGCGCATCGATCGGTACCATCCTTGAGCTTCTCCGACTTTCGGAAGGGTTAGGGTTAGGGTTAGGGATGAAAGCACATAGGAAAAAGAGATATTCTTGAATAACTTTTTTTGTGAAGGTCGGAGAGACTTGCAAGTAGGCTCTACCCCCACTAAATGGGGTAGCGCGCATCGATCGGTACCATCCTTGAGCTTCTCCGACTTTCGGAAGGGTTAGGGTTAGGGTTAGGGATGAAAGCACATAGGAGAAAGAGATATTCTTGAATAACTTTTTTTGTGAAGGTCGGAGAGACTTGGAAAGTGGTTGCATCTGGACTAATTTGGGTCCTGCAGATCGATTGGTACCATCCCCGAGCTTGTACGACCTTCGGAAGAGGTCGACCGACGAAATTCCCCCAAATCTGAGGAGATATTCTTGAATAACTTTTTTTGTGAAGGTCGGAGAGACTTGCAAGTAGGCTCTACCCCCACTAAATGGGGTAGCGCGCATCGATCAGTACCATCCTTGAGCTTCTCCGACTTTCGGAAGGGTTAGGGTTAGGGTTAGGGATGAAAGCACATAGGAGAAAGAGATATTCTTGAATAACTTTTTTTGTGAAGGTCGGAGAGACTTGGAAAGTGGTTGCATCTGGACTAATTTGGGTCCTGCGGATCGATTGGTACCATCCCCGAGCTTGTACGACCTTCGGAAGAGGTCGACCGACGAAATTCCCCCAAATCTGAGGAGATATTCTTGAATAACTTTTTTTGTGAAGGTCGGAGAGACTTGCAAGTAGGCTCTACCCCCACTAAATGGGGTTGCGCGCATCGATCGGTACCATCCTTGAGCTTCTCCGACTTTCGGAAGGGTTAGGGTTAGGGTTAGGGATGAAAGCACATAGGAGAAAGAGATATTCTTGAATAACTTTTTTTGTGAAGGTCGGAGAGACTTGCAAGTAGGCTCTACCCCCACTAAATGGGGTAGCGCGCATCGATCGGTACCATCCTTGAGCTTCTCCGACTTTCGGAAGGGTTAGGGTTAGGGTTAGGGATGAAAGCACATAGGAGAAAGAGATATTCTTGAATAACTTTTTTTGTGAAGGTCGGAGAGACTTGGAAAGTGGTTGCATCTGGACTAATTTGGGTCCTGCGGATCGATTGGTACCATCCCCGAGCTTGTACGACCTTCGGAAGAGGTCGACCGACGAAATTCCCCCAAATCTGAGGAGATATTCTTGAATAACTTTTTTTGTGAAGGTCGGAGAGACTTGCAAGTAGGCTCTACCCCCACTAAATGGGGTTGCGCGCATCGATCAGTACCATCCTTGAGCTTCTCCGACTTTCGGAAGGGTTAGGGTTAGGGTTAGGGATGAAAGCACATAGGAGAAAGAGATATTCTTGAATAACTTTTTTTGTGAAGGTCGGAGAGACTTGCAAGTAGGCTCTACCCCCACTAAATGGGGTAGCGCACATCGATCGGTACCATCCTTGAGCTTCTCCGACTTTCGGAAGGGTTAGGGTTAGGGTTAGGGATGAAAGCACATAGGAGAAAGAGATATTCTTGAATAACTTTTTTTGTGAAGGTCGGAGAGACTTGCAAATAGGCTCTACCCCCACTAAATGGGGTAGCGCGCATCGATCGGTACCATCCTTGAGCTTCTCCGACTTTCGGAAGGGTTAGGGTTAGGGTTAGGGATGAAAGCACATAGGAGAAAAAGATATTCTTGAATAACTTTTTTTGTGAAGGTCGGAGAGACTTGCAAGTAGGCTCTACCCCCACTAAATGGGGTAGCGCGCATCGATCGGTACCATCCTTGAGCTTCTCCGACTTTCGGAAGGGTTAGGGTTAGGGTTAGGGATGAAAGCACATAGGAGAAAGAGATATTCTTGAATAACTTTTTTTGTGAAGGTCGGAGAGACTTGGAAAGTGGTTGCATCTGGACTAATTTGGGTCCTGCGGATCGATTGGTACCATCCCCGAGCTTGTACGACCTTCGGAAGAGGTCGACCGACGAAATTCCCCCAAATCTGAGGAGATATTCTTGAATAACTTTTTTTGTGAAGGTCGGAGAGACTTGCAAGTAGGCTCTACCCCCACTAAATGGGGTTGCGCGCATCGATCAGTACCATCCTTGAGCTTCTCCGACTTTCGGAAGGGTTAGGGTTAGGGTTAGGGATGAAAGCACATAGGAGAAAGAGATATTCTTGAATAACTTTTTTTGTGAAGGTCGGAGAGACTTGCAAGTAGGCTCTACCCCCACTAAATGGGGTAGCGCGCATCGATCGGTACCATCCTTGAGCTTCTCCGACTTTCGGAAGGGTTAGGGTTAGGGTTAGGGATGAAAGCACATAGGAGAAAGAGATATTCTTGAATAACTTTTTTTGTGAAGGTCGGAGAGACTTGGAAAGTGGTTGCATCTGGACTAATTTGGGTCCTGCGGATCGATTGGTACCATCCCCGAGCTTGTACGACCTTCGGAAGAGGTCGACCGACGAAATTCCCCCAAATCTGAGGAGATATTCTTGAATAACTTTTTTTGTGAAGGTCGGAGAGACTTGCAAGTAGGCTCTACCCCCACTAAATGGGGTAGCGCGCATCGATCAGTACCATCCTTGAGCTTCTCCGACTTTCGGAAGGGTTAGGGTTAGGGTTAGGGATGAAAGCACATAGGAGAAAGAGATATTCTTGAATAACTTTTTTTGTGAAGGTCGGAGAGACTTGCAAGTAGGCTCTACCCCCACTAAATGGGGTAGCGCGCATCGATCGGTACCATCCTTGAGCTTCTCCGACTTTCGGAAGGGTTAGGGTTAGGGTTAGGGATGAAAGCACATAGGAGAAAGAGATATTCTTGAATAACTTTTTTTGTGAAGGTCGGAGAGACTTGCAAGTAGGCTCTACCCCCACTAAATGGGGTAGCGCGCATCGATCGGTACCATCCTTGAGCTTCTCCGACTTTCGGAAGGGTTAGGGTTGGGGTTAGGGATGAAAGCACATAGGAGAAAGAGATATTCTTGAATAACTTTTTTTGTGAAGGTCGGAGAGACTTGGAAAGTGGTTGCATCTGGACTAATTTGGGTCCTGCGGATCGATTGGTACCATCCCCGAGCTTGTACGACCTTCGGAAGAGGTCGACCGACGAAATTCCCCCAAATCTGAGGAGATATTCTTGAATAACTTTTTTTGTGAAGGTCGGAGAGACTTGCAAGTAGGCTCTACCCCCACTAAATGGGGTTGCGCGCATCGATCAGTACCATCCTTGAGCTTCTCCGACTTTCGGAAGGGTTAGGGTTAGGGTTAGGGATGAAAGCACATAGGAGAAAGAGATATTCTTGAATAACTTTTTTTGTGAAGGTCGGAGAGACTTGCAAGTAGGCTCTACCCCCACTAAATGGGGTAGCGCGCATCGATCGGTACCATCCTTGAGCTTCTCCGACTTTCGGAAGGGTTAGGGTTAGGGTTAGGGATGAAAGCACATAGGAGAAAGAGATATTCTTGAATAACTTTTTTTGTGAAGGTCGGAGAGACTTGGAAAGTGGTTGCATCTGGACTAATTTGGGTCCTGCGGATCGATTGGTACCATCCCCGAGCTTGTACGACCTTCGGAAGAGGTCGACCGACGAAATTCCCCCAAATCTGAGGAGATATTCTTGAATAACTTTTTTTGTGAAGGTCGGAGAGACTTGCAAGTAGGCTCTACCCCCACTAAATGGGGTAGCGCGCATCGATCGGTACCATCCTTGAGCTTCTCCGACTTTCGGAAGGGTTAGGGTTAGGGTTAGGGATGAAAGCACATAGGAGAAAGAGATATTCTTGAATAACTTTTTTTGTGAAGGTCGGAGAGACTTGCAAGTAGGCTCTACCCCCACTAAATGGGGTAGCGCGCATCGATCGGTACCATCTTTGAGCTTCTCCGACTTTCGGAAGGGTTAGGGTTAGGGTTAGGGATGAAAGCACATAGGAGAAAGAGATATTCTTGAATAACTTTTTTTGTGAAGGTCGGAGAGACTTGGAAAGTGGTTGCATCTGGACTAATTTGGGTCCTGCAGATCGATTGGTCCCATCCCCGAGCTTGTACGACCTTCGCAAGAGGTCGACCGACGAAATTCCCCCAAATCTGAGGAGATATTCTTGAATAACCTTTTTTGTGAAGGTCGGAGAGACTTGCAAGTAGGCTCTACCCCCACTAAATGGGGTTGCGCGCATCGATCGGTACCATCCTTGAGCTTCTCCGACTTTCGGAAGGGTTAGGGTTAGGGTTAGGGATGAAAGCACATAGGAAAAAGAGATATTCTTGAATAACTTTTTTTGTGAAGGTCGGAGAGACTTGCAAGTAGGCTCTACCCCCACTAAATGGGGTAGCGCGCATCGATCGGTACCATCCTTGAGCTTCTCCGACTTTCGGAAGGGTTAGGGTTAGGGTTAGGGATGAAAGCACATAGGAGAAAGAGATATTCTTGAATAACTTTTTTTGTGAAGGTCGGAGAGACTTGGAAAGTGGTTGCATCTGGACTAATTTGGGTCCTGCAGATCGATTGGTACCATCCCCGAGCTTGTACGACCTTCGGAAGAGGTCGACCGACGAAATTCCCCCAAATCTGAGGAGATATTCTTGAATAACTTTTTTTGTGAAGGTCGGAGAGACTTGCAAGTAGGCTCTACCCCCACTAAATGGGGTAGCGCGCATCGATCAGTACCATCCTTGAGCTTCTCCGACTTTCGGAAGGGTTAGGGTTAGGGTTAGGGATGAAAGCACATAGGAGAAAGAGATATTCTTGAATAACTTTTTTTGTGAAGGTCGGAGAGACTTGGAAAGTGGTTGCATCTGGACTAATTTGGGTCCTGCGGATCGATTGGTACCATCCCCGAGCTTGTACGACCTTCGGAAGAGGTCGACCGACGAAATTCCCCCAAATCTGAGGAGATATTCTTGAATAACTTTTTTTGTGAAGGTCGGAGAGACTTGCAAGTAGGCTCTACCCCCACTAAATGGGGTTGCGCGCATCGATCGGTACCATCCTTGAGCTTCTCCGACTTTCGGAAGGGTTAGGGTTAGGGTTAGGGATGAAAGCACATAGGAGAAAGAGATATTCTTGAATAACTTTTTTTGTGAAGGTCGGAGAGACTTGCAAGTAGGCTCTACCCCCACTAAATGGGGTAGCGCGCATCGATCGGTACCATCCTTGAGCTTCTCCGACTTTCGGAAGGGTTAGGGTTAGGGTTAGGGATGAAAGCACATAGGAGAAAGAGATATTCTTGAATAACTTTTTTTGTGAAGGTCGGAGAGACTTGGAAAGTGGTTGCATCTGGACTAATTTGGGTCCTGCGGATCGATTGGTACCATCCCCGAGCTTGTACGACCTTCGGAAGAGGTCGACCGACGAAATTCCCCCAAATCTGAGGAGATATTCTTGAATAACTTTTTTTGTGAAGGTCGGAGAGACTTGCAAGTAGGCTCTACCCCCACTAAATGGGGTTGCGCGCATCGATCAGTACCATCCTTGAGCTTCTCCGACTTTCGGAAGGGTTAGGGTTAGGGTTAGGGATGAAAGCACATAGGAGAAAGAGATATTCTTGAATAACTTTTTTTGTGAAGGTCGGAGAGACTTGCAAGTAGGCTCTACCCCCACTAAATGGGGTAGCGCACATCGATCGGTACCATCCTTGAGCTTCTCCGACTTTCGGAAGGGTTAGGGTTAGGGTTAGGGATGAAAGCACATAGGAGAAAGAGATATTCTTGAATAACTTTTTTTGTGAAGGTCGGAGAGACTTGCAAATAGGCTCTACCCCCACTAAATGGGGTAGCGCGCATCGATCGGTACCATCCTTGAGCTTCTCCGACTTTCGGAAGGGTTAGGGTTAGGGTTAGGGATGAAAGCACATAGGAGAAAAAGATATTCTTGAATAACTTTTTTTGTGAAGGTCGGAGAGACTTGCAAGTAGGCTCTACCCCCACTAAATGGGGTAGCGCGCATCGATCGGTACCATCCTTGAGCTTCTCCGACTTTCGGAAGGGTTAGGGTTAGGGTTAGGGATGAAAGCACATAGGAGAAAGAGATATTCTTGAATAACTTTTTTTGTGAAGGTCGGAGAGACTTGGAAAGTGGTTGCATCTGGACTAATTTGGGTCCTGCGGATCGATTGGTACCATCCCCGAGCTTGTACGACCTTCGGAAGAGGTCGACCGACGAAATTCCCCCAAATCTGAGGAGATATTCTTGAATAACTTTTTTTGTGAAGGTCGGAGAGACTTGCAAGTAGGCTCTACCCCCACTAAATGGGGTTGCGCGCATCGATCAGTACCATCCTTGAGCTTCTCCGACTTTCGGAAGGGTTAGGGTTAGGGTTAGGGATGAAAGCACATAGGAGAAAGAGATATTCTTGAATAACTTTTTTTGTGAAGGTCGGAGAGACTTGCAAGTAGGCTCTACCCCCACTAAATGGGGTAGCGCGCATCGATCGGTACCATCCTTGAGCTTCTCCGACTTTCGGAAGGGTTAGGGTTAGGGTTAGGGATGAAAGCACATAGGAGAAAGAGATATTCTTGAATAACTTTTTTTGTGAAGGTCGGAGAGACTTGGAAAGTGGTTGCATCTGGACTAATTTGGGTCCTGCGGATCGATTGGTACCATCCCCGAGCTTGTACGACCTTCGGAAGAGGTCGACCGACGAAATTCCCCCAAATCTGAGGAGATATTCTTGAATAACTTTTTTTGTGAAGGTCGGAGAGACTTGCAAGTAGGCTCTACCCCCACTAAATGGGGTAGCGCGCATCGATCAGTACCATCCTTGAGCTTCTCCGACTTTCGGAAGGGTTAGGGTTAGGGTTAGGGATGAAAGCACATAGGAGAAAGAGATATTCTTGAATAACTTTTTTTGTGAAGGTCGGAGAGACTTGCAAGTAGGCTCTACCCCCACTAAATGGGGTAGCGCGCATCGATCGGTACCATCCTTGAGCTTCTCCGACTTTCGGAAGGGTTAGGGTTAGGGTTAGGGATGAAAGCACATAGGAGAAAGAGATATTCTTGAATAACTTTTTTTGTGAAGGTCGGAGAGACTTGCAAGTAGGCTCTACCCCCACTAAATGGGGTAGCGCGCATCGATCGGTACCATCCTTGAGCTTCTCCGACTTTCGGAAGGGTTAGGGTTAGGGTTAGGGATGAAAGCACATAGGAGAAAGAGATATTCTTGAATAACTTTTTTTGTGAAGGTCGGAGAGACTTGGAAAGTGGTTGCATCTGGACTAATTTGGGTCCTGCGGATCGATTGGTACCATCCCCGAGCTTGTACGACCTTCGGAAGAGGTCGACCGACGAAATTCCCCCAAATCTGAGGAGATATTCTTGAATAACTTTTTTTGTGAAGGTCGGAGAGACTTGCAAGTAGGCTCTACCCCCACTAAATGGGGTAGCGCGCATCGATCAGTACCATCCTTGAGCTTCTCCGACTTTCGG
This sequence comes from Limanda limanda, assembly GCF_963576545.1. Classification (NCBI taxonomy): domain Eukaryota; kingdom Metazoa; phylum Chordata; class Actinopteri; order Pleuronectiformes; family Pleuronectidae; genus Limanda; species Limanda limanda. Next base: position 151,471 of record NW_026870666.1, on the reverse strand, counting down.
AAGGGTTAGGGTTAGGGTTAGGGATGAAAGCACATAGGAGAAAGAGATATTCTTGAATAACTTTTTTTGTGAAGGTCGGAGAGACTTGCAAGTAGGCTCTACCCCCACTAAATGGGGTAGCGCGCATCGATCGGTACCATCCTTGAGCTTCTCCGACTTTCGGAAGGGTTAGGGTTAGGGTTAGGGATGAAAGCACATAGGAGAAAGAGATATTCTTGAATAACTTTTTTTGTGAAGGTCGGAGAGACTTGCAAGTAGGCTCTACCCCCACTAAATGGGGTAGCGCGCATCGATCGGTACCATCCTTGAGCTTCTCCGACTTTCGGAAGGGTTAGGGTTGGGGTTAGGGATGAAAGCACATAGGAGAAAGAGATATTCTTGAATAACTTTTTTTGTGAAGGTCGGAGAGACTTGGAAAGTGGTTGCATCTGGACTAATTTGGGTCCTGCGGATCGATTGGTACCATCCCCGAGCTTGTACGACCTTCGGAAGAGGTCGACCGACGAAATTCCCCCAAATCTGAGGAGATATTCTTGAATAACTTTTTTTGTGAAGGTCGGAGAGACTTGCAAGTAGGCTCTACCCCCACTAAATGGGGTTGCGCGCATCGATCAGTACCATCCTTGAGCTTCTCCGACTTTCGGAAGGGTTAGGGTTAGGGTTAGGGATGAAAGCACATAGGAGAAAGAGATATTCTTGAATAACTTTTTTTGTGAAGGTCGGAGAGACTTGCAAGTAGGCTCTACCCCCACTAAATGGGGTAGCGCGCATCGATCGGTACCATCCTTGAGCTTCTCCGACTTTCGGAAGGGTTAGGGTTAGGGTTAGGGATGAAAGCACATAGGAGAAAGAGATATTCTTGAATAACTTTTTTTGTGAAGGTCGGAGAGACTTGCAAGTAGGCTCTACCCCCACTAAATGGGGTAGCGCGCATCGATCGGTACCATCCTTGAGCTTCTCCGACTTTCGGAAGGGTTAGGGTTAGGGTTAGGGATGAAAGCACATAGGAGAAAGAGATATTCTTGAATAACTTTTTTTGTGAAGGTCGGAGAGACTTGCAAGTAGGCTCTACCCCCACTAAATGGGGTAGCGCGCATCGATCGGTACCATCCTTGAGCTTCTCCGACTTTCGGAAGGGTTAGGGTTAGGGTTAGGGATGAAAGCACATAGGAGAAAGAGATATTCTTGAATAACTTTTTTTGTGAAGGTCGGAGAGACTTGGAAAGTGGTTGCATCTGGACTAATTTGGGTCCTGCGGATCGATTGGTACCATCCCCGAGCTTGTACGACCTTCGGAAGAGGTCGACCGACGAAATTCCCCCAAATCTGAGGAGATATTCTTGAATAACTTTTTTTGTGAAGGTCGGAGAGACTTGCAAGTAGGCTCTACCCCCACTAAATGGGGTAGCGCGCATCGATCGGTACCATCCTTGAGCTTCTCCGACTTTCGGAAGGGTTAGGGTTAGGGTTAGGGATGAAAGCACATAGGAGAAAGAGATATTCTTGAATAACTTTTTTTGTGAAGGTCGGAGAGACTTGCAAGTAGGCTCTACCCCCACTAAATGGGGTAGCGCGCATCGATCGGTACCATCCTTGAGCTTCTCCGACTTTCGGAAGGGTTAGGGTTAGGGTTAGGGATGAAAGCACATAGGAGAAAGAGATATTCTTGAATAACTTTTTTTGTGAAGGTCGGAGAGACTTGGAAAGTGGTTGCATCTGGACTAATTTGGGTCCTGCGGATCGATTGGTACCATCCCCGAGCTTGTACGACCTTCGGAAGAGGTCGACCGACGAAATTCCCCCAAATCTGAGGAGATATTCTTGAATAACTTTTTTTGTGAAGGTCGGAGAGACTTGCAAGTAGGCTCTACCCCCACTAAATGGGGTAGCGCGCATCGATCAGTACCATCCTTGAGCTTCTCCGACTTTCGGAAGGGTTAGGGTTAGGGTTAGGGATGAAAGCACATAGGAGAAAGAGATATTCTTGAATAACTTTTTTTGTGAAGGTCGGAGAGACTTGCAAGTAGGCTCTACCCCCACTAAATGGGGTAGCGCGCATCGATCGGTACCATCCTTGAGCTTCTCCGACTTTCGGAAGGGTTAGGGTTAGGGTTAGGGATGAAAGCACATAGGAGAAAGAGATATTCTTGAATAACTTTTTTTGTGAAGGTCGGAGAGACTTGCAAGTAGGCTCTACCCCCACTAAATGGGGTAGCGCGCATCGATCGGTACCATCCTTGAGCTTCTCCGACTTTCGGAAGGGTTAGGGTTAGGGTTAGGGATGAAAGCACATAGGAGAAAGAGATATTCTTGAATAACTTTTTTTGTGAAGGTCGGAGAGACTTGGAAAGTGGTTGCATCTGGACTAATTTGGGTCCTGCGGATCGATTGGTACCATCCCCGAGCTTGTACGACCTTCGGAAGAGGTCGACCGACGAAATTCCCCCAAATCTGAGGAGATATTCTTGAATAACTTTTTTTGTGAAGGTCGGAGAGACTTGCAAGTAGGCTCTACCCCCACTAAATGGGGTAGCGCGCATCGATCAGTACCATCCTTGAGCTTCTCCGACTTTCGGAAGGGTTAGGGTTAGGGTTAGGGATGAAAGCACATAGGAGAAAGAGATATTCTTGAATAACTTTTTTTGTGAAGGTCGGAGAGACTTGCAAGTAGGCTCTACCCCCACTAAATGGGGTAGCGCGCATCGATCGGTACCATCCTTGAGCTTCTCCGACTTTCGGAAGGGTTAGGGTTAGGGTTAGGGATGAAAGCACATAGGAGAAAGAGATATTCTTGAATAACTTTTTTTGTGAAGGTCGGAGAGACTTGCAAGTAGGCTCTACCCCCACTAAATGGGGTAGCGCGCATCGATCGGTACCATCCTTGAGCTTCTCCGACTTTCGGAAGGGTTAGGGTTGGGGTTAGGGATGAAAGCACATAGGAGAAAGAGATATTCTTGAATAACTTTTTTTGTGAAGGTCGGAGAGACTTGGAAAGTGGTTGCATCTGGACTAATTTGGGTCCTGCGGATCGATTGGTACCATCCCCGAGCTTGTACGACCTTCGGAAGAGGTCGACCGACGAAATTCCCCCAAATCTGAGGAGATATTCTTGAATAACTTTTTTTGTGAAGGTCGGAGAGACTTGCAAGTAGGCTCTACCCCCACTAAATGGGGTTGCGCGCATCGATCAGTACCATCCTTGAGCTTCTCCGACTTTCGGAAGGGTTAGGGTTAGGGTTAGGGATGAAAGCACATAGGAGAAAGAGATATTCTTGAATAACTTTTTTTGTGAAGGTCGGAGAGACTTGCAAGTAGGCTCTACCCCCACTAAATGGGGTAGCGCGCATCGATCGGTACCATCCTTGAGCTTCTCCGACTTTCGGAAGGGTTAGGGTTAGGGTTAGGGATGAAAGCACATAGGAGAAAGAGATATTCTTGAATAACTTTTTTTGTGAAGGTCGGAGAGACTTGCAAGTAGGCTCTACCCCCACTAAATGGGGTAGCGCGCATCGATCGGTACCATCCTTGAGCTTCTCCGACTTTCGGAAGGGTTAGGGTTAGGGTTAGGGATGAAAGCACATAGGAGAAAGAGATATTCTTGAATAACTTTTTTTGTGAAGGTCGGAGAGACTTGCAAGTAGGCTCTACCCCCACTAAATGGGGTAGCGCGCATCGATCGGTACCATCCTTGAGCTTCTCCGACTTTCGGAAGGGTTAGGGTTAGGGTTAGGGATGAAAGCACATAGGAGAAAGAGATATTCTTGAATAACTTTTTTTGTGAAGGTCGGAGAGACTTGGAAAGTGGTTGCATCTGGACTAATTTGGGTCCTGCGGATCGATTGGTACCATCCCCGAGCTTGTACGACCTTCGGAAGAGGTCGACCGACGAAATTCCCCCAAATCTGAGGAGATATTCTTGAATAACTTTTTTTGTGAAGGTCGGAGAGACTTGCAAGTAGGCTCTACCCCCACTAAATGGGGTAGCGCGCATCGATCGGTACCATCCTTGAGCTTCTCCGACTTTCGGAAGGGTTAGGGTTAGGGTTAGGGATGAAAGCACATAGGAGAAAGAGATATTCTTGAATAACTTTTTTTGTGAAGGTCGGAGAGACTTGCAAGTAGGCTCTACCCCCACTAAATGGGGTAGCGCGCATCGATCGGTACCATCCTTGAGCTTCTCCGACTTTCGGAAGGGTTAGGGTTAGGGTTAGGGATGAAAGCACATAGGAGAAAGAGATATTCTTGAATAACTTTTTTTGTGAAGGTCGGAGAGACTTGGAAAGTGGTTGCATCTGGACTAATTTGGGTCCTGCGGATCGATTGGTACCATCCCCGAGCTTGTACGACCTTCGGAAGAGGTCGACCGACGAAATTCCCCCAAATCTGAGGAGATATTCTTGAATAACTTTTTTTGTGAAGGTCGGAGAGACTTGCAAGTAGGCTCTACCCCCACTAAATGGGGTAGCGCGCATCGATCAGTACCATCCTTGAGCTTCTCCGACTTTCGGAAGGGTTAGGGTTAGGGTTAGGGATGAAAGCACATAGGAGAAAGAGATATTCTTGAATAACTTTTTTTGTGAAGGTCGGAGAGACTTGGAAAGTGGTTGCATCTGGACTAATTTGGGTCCTGCGGATCGATTGGTACCATCCCCGAGCTTGTACGACCTTCGGAAGAGGTCGACCGACGAAATTCCCCCAAATCTGAGGAGATATTCTTGAATAACTTTTTTTGTGAAGGTCGGAGAGACTTGCAAGTAGGCTCTACCCCCACTAAATGGGGTTGCGCGCATCGATCAGTACCATCCTTGAGCTTCTCCGACTTTCGGAAGGGTTAGGGTTAGGGTTAGGGATGAAAGCACATAGGAGAAAGAGATATTCTTGAATAACTTTTTTTGTGAAGGTCGGAGAGACTTGCAAGTAGGCTCTACCCCCACTAAATGGGGTAGCGCGCATCGATCGGTACCATCCTTGAGCTTCTCCGACTTTCGGAAGGGTTAGGGTTAGGGTTAGGGATGAAAGCACATAGGAGAAAGAGATATTCTTGAATAACTTTTTTTGTGAAGGTCGGAGAGACTTGCAAGTAGGCTCTACCCCCACTAAATGGGGTAGCGCGCATCGATCGGTACCATCCTTGAGCTTCTCCGACTTTCGGAAGGGTTAGGGTTAGGGTTAGGGATGAAAGCACATAGGAGAAAGAGATATTCTTGAATAACTTTTTTTGTGAAGGTCGGAGAGACTTGCAAGTAGGCTCTACCCCCACTAAATGGGGTAGCGCGCATCGATCGGTACCATCCTTGAGCTTCTCCGACTTTCGGAAGGGTTAGGGTTAGGGTTAGGGATGAAAGCACATAGGAGAAAGAGATATTCTTGAATAACTTTTTTTGTGAAGGTCGGAGAGACTTGGAAAGTGGTTGCATCTGGACTAATTTGGGTCCTGCGGATCGATTGGTACCATCCCCGAGCTTGTACGACCTTCGGAAGAGGTCGACCGACGAAATTCCCCCAAATCTGAGGAGATATTCTTGAATAACTTTTTTTGTGAAGGTCGGAGAGACTTGCAAGTAGGCTCTACCCCCACTAAATGGGGTAGCGCGCATCGATCGGTACCATCCTTGAGCTTCTCCGACTTTCGGAAGGGTTAGGGTTAGGGTTAGGGATGAAAGCACATAGGAGAAAGAGATATTCTTGAATAACTTTTTTTGTGAAGGTCGGAGAGACTTGCAAGTAGGCTCTACCCCCACTAAATGGGGTAGCGCGCATCGATCGGTACCATCCTTGAGCTTCTCCGACTTTCGGAAGGGTTAGGGTTAGGGTTAGGGATGAAAGCACATAGGAGAAAGAGATATTCTTGAATAACTTTTTTTGTGAAGGTCGGAGAGACTTGGAAAGTGGTTGCATCTGGACTAATTTGGGTCCTGCAGATCGATTGGTCCCATCCCCGAGCTTGTACGACCTTCGCAAGAGGTCGACCGACGAAATTCCCCCAAATCTGAGGAGATATTCTTGAATAACCTTTTTTGTGAAGGTCGGAGAGACTTGCAAGTAGGCTCTACCCCCACTAAATGGGGTTGCGCGCATCGATCGGTACCATCCTTGAGCTTCTCCGACTTTCGGAAGGGTTAGGGTTAGGGTTAGGGATGAAAGCACATAGGAAAAAGAGATATTCTTGAATAACTTTTTTTGTGAAGGTCGGAGAGACTTGCAAGTAGGCTCTACCCCCACTAAATGGGGTAGCGCGCATCGATCGGTACCATCCTTGAGCTTCTCCGACTTTCGGAAGGGTTAGGGTTAGGGTTAGGGATGAAAGCACATAGGAGAAAGAGATATTCTTGAATAACTTTTTTTGTGAAGGTCGGAGAGACTTGGAAAGTGGTTGCATCTGGACTAATTTGGGTCCTGCAGATCGATTGGTACCATCCCCGAGCTTGTACGACCTTCGGAAGAGGTCGACCGACGAAATTCCCCCAAATCTGAGGAGATATTCTTGAATAACTTTTTTTGTGAAGGTCGGAGAGACTTGCAAGTAGGCTCTACCCCCACTAAATCGGGTAGCGCGCATCGATCAGTACCATCCTTGAGCTTCTCCGACTTTCGGAAGGGTTAGGGTTAGGGTTAGGGATGAAAGCACATAGGAGAAAGAGATATTCTTGAATAACTTTTTTTGTGAAGGTCGGAGAGACTTGGAAAGTGGTTGCATCTGGACTAATTTGGGTCCTGCGGATCGATTGGTACCATCCCCGAGCTTGTACGACCTTCGGAAGAGGTCGACCGACGAAATTCCCCCAAATCTGAGGAGATATTCTTGAATAACTTTTTTTGTGAAGGTCGGAGAGACTTGCAAGTAGGCTCTACCCCCACTAAATGGGGTTGCGCGCATCGATCGGTACCATCCTTGAGCTTCTCCGACTTTCGGAAGGGTTAGGGTTAGGGTTAGGGATGAAAGCACATAGGAGAAAGAGATATTCTTGAATAACTTTTTTTGTGAAGGTCGGAGAGACTTGCAAGTAGGCTCTACCCCCACTAAATGGGGTAGCGCGCATCGATCGGTACCATCCTTGAGCTTCTCCGACTTTCGGAAGGGTTAGGGTTAGGGTTAGGGATGAAAGCACATAGGAGAAAGAGATATTCTTGAATAACTTTTTTTGTGAAGGTCGGAGAGACTTGGAAAGTGGTTGCATCTGGACTAATTTGGGTCCTGCGGATCGATTGGTACCATCCGCGAGCTTGTACGACCTTCGGAAGAGGTCGACCGACGAAATTCCCCCAAATCTGAGGAGATATTCTTGAATAACTTTTTTTGTGAAGGTCGGAGAGACTTGCAAGTAGGCTCTACCCCCACTAAATGGGGTTGCGCGCATCGATCAGTACCATCCTTGAGCTTCTCCGACTTTCGGAAGGGTTAGGGTTAGGGTTAGGGATGAAAGCACATAGGAGAAAGAGATATTCTTGAATAACTTTTTTTGTGAAGGTCGGAGAGACTTGCAAGTAGGCTCTACCCCCACTAAATGGGGTAGCGCACATCGATCGGTACCATCCTTGAGCTTCTCCGACTTTCGGAAGGGTTAGGGTTAGGGTTAGGGATGAAAGCACATAGGAGAAAGAGATATTCTTGAATAACTTTTTTTGTGAAGGTCGGAGAGACTTGCAAATAGGCTCTACCCCCACTAAATGGGGTAGCGCGCATCGATCGGTACCATCCTTGAGCTTCTCCGACTTTCGGAAGGGTTAGGGTTAGGGTTAGGGATGAAAGCACATAGGAGAAAAAGATATTCTTGAATAACTTTTTTTGTGAAGGTCGGAGAGACTTGCAAGTAGGCTCTACCCCCACTAAATGGGGTAGCGCGCATCGATCGGTACCATCCTTGAGCTTCTCCGACTTTCGGAAGGGTTAGGGTTAGGGTTAGGGATGAAAGCACATAGGAGAAAGAGATATTCTTGAATAACTTTTTTTGTGAAGGTCGGAGAGACTTGGAAAGTGGTTGCATCTGGACTAATTTGGGTCCTGCGGATCGATTGGTACCATCCCCGAGCTTGTACGACCTTCGGAAGAGGTCGACCGACGAAATTCCCCCAAATCTGAGGAGATATTCTTGAATAACTTTTTTTGTGAAGGTCGGAGAGACTTGCAAGTAGGCTCTACCCCCACTAAATGGGGTTGCGCGCATCGATCAGTACCATCCTTGAGCTTCTCCGACTTTCGGAAGGGTTAGGGTTAGGGTTAGGGATGAAAGCACATAGGAGAAAGAGATATTCTTGAATAACTTTTTTTGTGAAGGTCGGAGAGACTTGCAAGTAGGCTCTACCCCCACTAAATGGGGTAGCGCGCATCGATCGGTACCATCCTTGAGCTTCTCCGACTTTCGGAAGGGTTAGGGTTAGGGTTAGGGATGAAAGCACATAGGAGAAAGAGATATTCTTGAATAACTTTTTTTGTGAAGGTCGGAGAGACTTGGAAAGTGGTTGCATCTGGACTAATTTGGGTCCTGCAGATCGATTGGTACCATCCCCGAGCTTGTACGACCTTCGGAAGAGGTCGACCGACGAAATTCCCCCAAATCTGAGGAGATATTCTTGAATAACTTTTTTTGTGAAGGTCGGAGAGACTTGCAAGTAGGCTCTACCCCCACTAAATGGGTAGCGCGCATCGATCAGTACCATCCTTGAGCTTCTCCGACTTTCGGAAGGGTTAGGGTTAGGGTTAGGGATGAAAGCACATAGGAGAAAGAGATATTCTTGAATAACTTTTTTTGTGAAGGTCGGAGAGACTTGGAAAGTGGTTGCATCTGGACTAATTTGGGTCCTGCGGATCGATTGGTACCATCCCCGAGCTTGTACGACCTTCGGAAGAGGTCGACCGACGAAATTCCCCCAAATCTGAGGAGATATTCTTGAATAACTTTTTTTGTGAAGGTCGGAGAGACTTGCAAGTAGGCTCTACCCCCACTAAATGGGGTTGCGCGCATCGATCAGTACCATCCTTGAGCTTCTCCGACTTTCGGAAGGGTTAGGGTTAGGGTTAGGGATGAAAGCACATAGGAGAAAGAGATATTCTTGAATAACTTTTTTTGTGAAGGTCGGAGAGACTTGCAAGTAGGCTCTACCCCCACTAAATGGGGTAGCGCGCATCGATCGGTACCACCCTTGAGCTTCTCCGACTTTCGGAAGGGTTAGGGTTAGGGTTAGGGATGAAAGCACATAGGAGAAAGAGATATTCTTGAATAACTTTTTTTGTGAAGGTCGGAGAGACTTGCAAGTAGGCTCTACCCCCACTAAATGGGGTAGCGCGCATCGATCGGTACCATCCTTGAGCTTCTCCGACTTTCGGAAGGGTTAGGGTTAGGGTTAGGGATGAAAGCACATAGGAGAAAGAGATATTCTTGAATAACTTTTTTTGTGAAGGTCGGAGAGACTTGCAAGTAGGCTCTACCCCCACTAAATGGGGTAGCGCGCATCGATCGGTACCATCCTTGAGCTTCTCCGACTTTCGGAAGGGTTAGGGTTAGGGTTAGGGATGAAAGCACATAGGAGAAAGAGATATTCTTGAATAACTTTTTTTGTGAAGGTCGGAGAGACTTGGAAAGTGGTTGCATCTGGACTAATTTGGGTCCTGCGGATCGATTGGTACCATCCCCGAGCTTGTACGACCTTCGGAAGAGGTCGACCGACGAAATTCCCCCAAATCTGAGGAGATATTCTTGAATAACTTTTTTTGTGAAGGTCGGAGAGACTTGCAAGTAGGCTCTACCCCCACTAAATGGGGTAGCGCGCATCGATCGGTACCATTCTTGAGCTTCTCCGACTTTCGGAAGGGTTAGGGTTAGGGTTAGGGATGAAAGCACATAGGAGAAAGAGATATTCTTGAATAACTTTTTTTGTGAAGGTCGGAGAGACTTGCAAGTAGGCTCTACCCCCACTAAATGGGGTAGCGCGCATCGATCGGTACCATCCTTGAGCTTCTCCGACTTTCGGAAGGGTTAGGGTTAGGGTTAGGGATGAAAGCACATAGGAGAAAGAGATATTCTTGAATAACTTTTTTTGTGAAGGTCGGAGAGACTTGGAAAGTGGTTGCATCTGGACTAATTTGGGTCCTGCGGATCGATTGGTACCATCCCCGAGCTTGTACGACCTTCGGAAGAGGTCGACCGACGAAATTCCCCCAAATCTGAGGAGATATTCTTGAATAACTTTTTTTGTGAAGGTCGGAGAGACTTGCAAGTAGGCTCTACCCCCACTAAATGGGGTAGCGCGCATCGATCAGTACCATCCTTGAGCTTCTCCGACTTTCGGAAGGGTTAGGGTTAGGGTTAGGGATGAAAGCACATAGGAGAAAGAGATATTCTTGAATAACTTTTTTTGTGAAGGTCGGAGAGACTTGGAAAGTGGTTGCATCTGGACTAATTTGGGTCCTGCGGATCGATTGGTACCATCCCCGAGCTTGTACGACCTTCGGAAGAGGTCGACCGACGAAATTCCCCCAAATCTGAGGAGATATTCTTGAATAACTTTTTTTGTGAAGGTCGGAGAGACTTGCAAGTAGGCTCTACCCCCACTAAATGGGGTTGCGCGCATCGATCAGTACCATCCTTGAGCTTCTCCGACTTTCGGAAGGGTTAGGGTTAGGGTTAGGGATGAAAGCACATAGGAGAAAGAGATATTCTTGAATAACTTTTTTTGTGAAGGTCGGAGAGACTTGCAAGTAGGCTCTACCCCCACTAAATGGGGTAGCGCGCATCGATCGGTACCATCCTTGAGCTTCTCCGACTTTCGGAAGGGTTAGGGTTAGGGTTAGGGATGAAAGCACATAGGAGAAAGAGATATTCTTGAATAACTTTTTTTGTGAAGGTCGGAGAGACTTGCAAGTAGGCTCTACCCCCACTAAATGGGGTAGCGCGCATCGATCGGTACCATCCTTGAGCTTCTCCGACTTTCGGAAGGGTTAGGGTTAGGGTTAGGGATGAAAGCACATAGGAGAAAGAGATATTCTTGAATAACTTTTTTTGTGAAGGTCGGAGAGACTTGCAAGTAGGCTCTACCCCCACTAAATGGGGTAGCGCGCATCGATCGGTACCATCCTTGAGCTTCTCCGACTTTCGGAAGGGTTAGGGTTAGGGTTAGGGATGAAAGCACATAGGAGAAAGAGATATTCTTGAATAACTTTTTTTGTGAAGGTCGGAGAGACTTGGAAAGTGGTTGCATCTGGACTAATTTGGGTCCTGCGGATCGATTGGTACCATCCCCGAGCTTGTACGACCTTCGGAAGAGGTCGACCGACGAAATTCCCCCAAATCTGAGGAGATATTCTTGAATAACTTTTTTTGTGAAGGTCGGAGAGACTTGCAAGTAGGCTCTACCCCCACTAAATGGGGTAGCGCGCATCGATCGGTACCATCCTTGAGCTTCTCCGACTTTCGGAAGGGTTAGGGTTAGGGTTAGGGATGAAAGCACATAGGAGAAAGAGATATTCTTGAATAACTTTTTTTGTGAAGGTCGGAGAGACTTGCAAGTAGGCTCTACCCCCACTAAATGGGGTAGCGCGCATCGATCGGTACCATCCTTGAGCTTCTCCGACTTTCGGAAGGGTTAGGGTTAGGGTTAGGGATGAAAGCACATAGGAGAAAGAGATATTCTTGAATAACTTTTTTTGTGAAGGTCGGAGAGACTTGGAAAGTGGTTGCATCTGGACTAATTTGGGTCCTGCAGATCGATTGGTACCATCCCCGAGCTTGTACGACCTTCGCAAGAGGTCGACCGACGAAATTCCCCCAAATCTGAGGAGATATTCTTGAATAACCTTTTTTGTGAAGGTCGGAGAGACTTGCAAGTAGGCTCTACCCCCACTAAATGGGGTTGCGCGCATCGATCGGTACCATCCTTGAGCTTCTCCGACTTTCGGAAGGGTTAGGGTTAGGGTTAGGGATGAAAGCACATAGGAAAAAGAGATATTCTTGAATAACTTTTTTTGTGAAGGTCGGAGAGACTTGCAAGTAGGCTCTACCCCCACTAAATGGGGTAGCGCGCATCGATCGGTACCATCCTTGAGCTTCTCCGACTTTCGGAAGGGTTAGGGTTAGGGTTAGGGATGAAAGCACATAGGAGAAAGAGATATTCTTGAATAACTTTTTTTGTGAAGGTCGGAGAGACTTGGAAAGTGGTTGCATCTGGACTAATTTGGGTCCTGCAGATCGATTGGTACCATCCCCGAGCTTGTACGACCTTCGGAAGAGGTCGACCGACGAAATTCCCCCAAATCTGAGGAGATATTCTTGAATAACTTTTTTTGTGAAGGTCGGAGAGACTTGCAAGTAGGCTCTACCCCCACTAAATGGGGTTGCGCGCATCGATCAGTACCATCCTTGAGCTTCTCCGACTTTCGGAAGGGTTAGGGTTAGGGTTAGGGATGAAAGCACATAGGAGAAAGAGATATTCTTGAATAACTTTTTTTGTGAAGGTCGGAGAGACTTGCAAGTAGGCTCTACCCCCACTAAATGGGGTAGCGCGCATCGATCGGTACCATCCTTGAGCTTCTCCGACTTTCGGAAGGGTTAGGGTTAGGGTTAGGGATGAAAGCACATAGGAGAAAGAGATATTCTTGAATAACTTTTTTTGTGAAGGTCGGAGAGACTTGCAAATAGGCTCTACCCCCACTAAATGGGGTAGCGCGCATCGATCGGTACCATCCTTGAGCTTCTCCGACTTTCGGAAGGGTTAGGGTTAGGGTTAGGGATGAAAGCACATAGGAGAAAGAGATATTCTTGAATAACTTTTTTTGTGAAGGTCGGAGAGACTTGCAAGTAGGCTCTACCCCCACTAAATGGGGTAGCGCGCATCGATCGGTACCATCCTTGAGCTTCTCCGACTTTCGGAAGGGTTAGGGTTAGGGTTAGGGATGAAAGCACATAGGAGAAAGAGATATTCTTGAATAACTTTTTTTGTGAAGGTCGGAGAGACTTGCAAGTAGGCTCTACCCCCACTAAATGGGGTAGCGCGCATCGATCGGTACCATCCTTGAGCTTCTCCGACTTTCGGAAGGGTTAGGGTTAGGGTTAGGGATGAAAGCACATAGGAGAAAGAGATATTCTTGAATAACTTTTTTTGTGAAGGTCGGAGAGACTTGGAAAGTGGTTGCATCTGGACTAATTTGGGTCCTGCGGATCGATTGGTACCATCCCCGAGCTTGTACGACCTTCGGAAGAGGTCGACCGACGAAATTCCCCCAAATCTGAGGAGATATTCTTGAATAACTTTTTTTGTGAAGGTCGGAGAGACTTGCAAGTAGGCTCTACCCCCACTAAATGGGGTAGCGCGCATCGATCGGTACCATCCTTGAGCTTCTCCGACTTTCGGAAGGGTTAGGGTTAGGGTTAGGGATGAAAGCACATAGGAGAAAGAGATATTCTTGAATAACTTTTTTTGTGAAGGTCGGAGAGACTTGCAAGTAGGCTCTACCCCCACTAAATGGGGTAGCGCGCATCGATCGGTACCATGTTTGAGCTTCTCCGACTTTCGGAAGGGTTAGGGTTAGGGTTAGGGATGAAAGCACATAGGAGAAAGAGATATTCTTGAATAACTTTTTTTGTGAAGGTCGGAGAGACTTGGAAAGTGGTTGCATCTGGACTAATTTGGGTCCTGCAGATCGATTGGTACCATCCCCGAGCTTGTACGACCTTCGCAAGAGGTCGACCGACGAAATTCCCCCAAATCTGAGGAGATATTCTTGAATAACCTTTTTTGTGAAGGTCGGAGAGACTTGCAAGTAGGCTCTACCCCCACTAAATGGGGTTGCGCGCATCGATCGGTACCATCCTTGAGCTTCTCCGACTTTCGGAAGGGTTAGGGTTAGGGTTAGGGATGAAAGCACATAGGAGAAAGAGATATTCTTGAATAACTTTTTTTGTGAAGGTCGGAGAGACTTGCAAGTAGGCTCTACCCCCACTAAATGGGGTAGCGCGCATCGATCGGTACCATCCTTGAGCTTCTCCGACTTTCGGAAGGGTTAGGGTTAGGGTTAGGGATGAAAGCACATAGGAGAAAGAGATATTCTTGAATAACTTTTTTTGTGAAGGTCGGAGAGACTTGGAAAGTGGTTGCATCTGGACTACATTGGGTCCTGCGGATCGATTGGTACCATCCCCGAGCTTGTACGACCTTCGGAAGAGGTCGACCGACGAAATTCCCCCAAATCTGAGGAGATATTCTTGAATAACTTTTTTTGTGAAGGTCGGAGAGACTTGCAAGTAGGCTCTACCCCCACTAAATGGGGTTGCGCGCATCGATCAGTACCATCCTTGAGCTTCTCCGACTTTCGGAAGGGTTAGGGTTAGGGTTAGGGATGAAAGCACATAGGAGAAAGAGATATTCTTGAATAACTTTTTTTGTGAAGGTCGGAGAGACTTGCAAGTAGGCTCTACCCCCACTAAATGGGGTAGCGCGCATCGATCGGTACCATCCTTGAGCTTCTCCGACTTTCGGAAGGGTTAGGGTTAGGGTTAGGGATGAAAGCACATAGGAGAAAGAGATATTCTTGAATAACTTTTTTTGTGAAGGTCGGAGAGACTTGCAAATAGGCTCTACCCCCACTAAATGGGGTAGCGCGCATCGATCGGTACCATCCTTGAGCTTCTCCGACTTTCGGAAGGGTTAGGGTTAGGGTTAGGGATGAAAGCACATAGGAGAAAGAGATATTCTTGAATAACTTTTTTTGTGAAGGTCGGAGAGACTTGCAAGTAGGCTCTACCCCCACTAAATGGGGTAGCGCGCATCGATCGGTACCATCCTTGAGCTTCTCCGACTTTCGGAAGGGTTAGGGTTAGGGTTAGGGATGAAAGCACATAGGAGAAAGAGATATTCTTGAATAACTTTTTTTGTGAAGGTCGGAGAGACTTGCAAGTAGGCTCTACCCCCACTAAATGGGGTAGCGCGCATCGATCGGTACCATCCTTGAGCTTCTCCGACTTTCGGAAGGGTTAGGGTTAGGGTTAGGGATGAAAGCACATAGGAGAAAGAGATATTCTTGAATAACTTTTTTTGTGAAGGTCGGAGAGACTTGGAAAGTGGTTGCATCTGGACTAATTTGGGTCCTGCGGATCGATTGGTACCATCCCCGAGCTTGTACGACCTTCGGAAGAGGTCGACCGACGAAATTCCCCCAAATCTGAGGAGATATTCTTGAATAACTTTTTTTGTGAAGGTCGGAGAGACTTGCAAGTAGGCTCTACCCCCACTAAATGGGGTAGCGCGCATCGATCGGTACCATCCTTGAGCTTCTCCGACTTTCGGAAGGGTTAGGGTTAGGGTTAGGGATGAAAGCACATAGGAGAAAGAGATATTCTTGAATAACTTTTTTTGTGAAGGTCGGAGAGACTTGGAAAGTGGTTGCATCTGGACTAATTTGGGTCCTGCAGATCGATTGGTACCATCCCCGAGCTTGTACGACCTTCGGAAGAGGTCGACCGACGAAATTCCCCCAAATCTGAGGAGATATTCTTGAATAACCTTTTTTGTGAAGGTCGGAGAGACTTGCAAGTAGGCTCTACCCCCACTAAATGGGGTTGCGCGCATCGATCGGTACCATCCTTGAGCTTCTCCGACTTTCGGAAGGGTTAGGGTTAGGGTTAGGGATGAAAGCACATAGGAGAAAGAGATATTCTTGAATAACTTTTTTTGTGAAGGTCGGAGAGACTTGCAAGTAGGCTCTACCCCCACTAAATGGGGTAGCGCGCATCGATCGGTACCATCCTTGAGCTTCTCCGACTTTCGGAAGGGTTAGGGTTAGGGTTAGGGATGAAAGCACATAGGAGAAAGAGATATTCTTGAATAACTTTTTTTGTGAAGGTCGGAGAGACTTGGAAAGTGGTTGCATCTGGACTAATTTGGGTCCTGCGGATCGATTGGTACCATCCCCGAGCTTGTACGACCTTCGGAAGAGGTCGACCGACGAAATTCCCCCAAATCTGAGGAGATATTCTTGAATAACTTTTTTTGTGAAGGTCGGAGAGACTTGCAAGTAGGCTCTACCCCCACTAAATGGGGTTGCGCGCATCGATCAGTACCATCCTTGAGCTTCTCCGACTTTCGGAAGGGTTAGGGTTAGGGTTAGGGATGAAAGCACATAGGAGAAAGAGATATTCTTGAATAACTTTTTTTGTGAAGGTCGGAGAGACTTGCAAGTAGGCTCTACCCCCACTAAATGGGGTAGCGCACATCGATCGGTACCATCCTTGAGCTTCTCCGACTTTCGGAAGGGTTAGGGTTAGGGTTAGGGATGAAAGCACATAGGAGAAAGAGATATTCTTGAATAACTTTTTTTGTGAAGGTCGGAGAGACTTGCAAATAGGCTCTACCCCCACTAAATGGGGTAGCGCGCATCGATCGGTACCATCCTTGAGCTTCTCCGACTTTAGGAAGGGTTAGGGTTAGGGTTAGGGATGAAAGCACATAGGAGAAAAAGATATTCTTGAATAACTTTTTTTGTGAAGGTCGGAGAGACTTGCAAGTAGGCTCTACCCCCACTAAATGGGGTAGCGCGCATCGATCGGTACCATCCTTGAGCTTCTCCGACTTTCGGAAGGGTTAGGGTTAGGGTTAGGGATGAAAGCACATAGGAGAAAGAGATATTCTTGAATAACTTTTTTTGTGAAGGTCGGAGAGACTTGGAAAGTGGTTGCATCTGGACTATATTGGGTCCTGCGGATCGATTGGTACCATCCCCGAGCTTGTACGACCTTCGGAAGAGGTCGACCGACGAAATTCCCCCAAATCTGAGGAGATATTCTTGAATAACTTTTTTTGTGAAGGTCGGAGAGACTTGCAAGTAGGCTCTACCCCCACTAAATGGGGTTGCGCGCATCGATCAGTACCATCCTTGAGCTTCTCCGACTTTCGGAAGGGTTAGGGTTAGGGTTAGGGATGAAAGCACATAGGAGAAAGAGATATTCTTGAATAACTTTTTTTGTGAAGGTCGGAGAGACTTGCAAGTAGGCTCTACCCCCACTAAATGGGGTAGCGCGCATCGATCGGTACCATCCTTGAGCTTCTCCGACTTTCGGAAGGGTTAGGGTTAGGGTTAGGGATGAAAGCACATAGGAGAAAGAGATATTCTTGAATAACTTTTTTTGTGAAGGTCGGAGAGACTTGGAAAGTGGTTGCATCTGGACTAATTTGGGTCCTGCAGATCGATTGGTACCATCCCCGAGCTTGTACGACCTTCGGAAGAGGTCGACCGACGAAATTCCCCCAAATCTGAGGAGATATTCTTGAATAACTTTTTTTGTGAAGGTCGGAGAGACTTGCAAGTAGGCTCTACCCCCACTAAATGGGGTAGCGCGCATCGATCAGTACCATCCTTGAGCTTCTCCGACTTTCGGAAGGGTTAGGGTTAGGGTTAGGGATGAAAGCACATAGGAGAAAGAGATATTCTTGAATAACTTTTTTTGTGAAGGTCGGAGAGACTTGGAAAGTGGTTGCATCTGGACTAATTTGGGTCCTGCGGATCGATTGGTACCATCCCCGAGCTTGTACGACCTTCGGAAGAGGTCGACCGACGAAATTCCCCCAAATCTGAGGAGATATTCTTGAATAACTTTTTTTGTGAAGGTCGGAGAGACTTGCAAGTAGGCTCTACCCCCACTAAATGGGGTAGCGCGCATCGATCGGTACCATCCTTGAGCTTCTCCGACTTTCGGAAGGGTTAGGGTTAGGGTTAGGGATGAAAGCACATAGGAGAAAAAGATATTCTTGAATAACTTTTTTTGTGAAGGTCGGAGAGACTTGCAAGTAGGCTCTACCCCCACTAAATGGGGTAGCGCGCATCGATCGGTACCATCCTTGAGCTTCTCCGACTTTCGGAAGGGTTAGGGTTAGGGTTAGGGATGAAAGCACATAGGAGAAAGAGATATTCTTGAATAACTTTTTTTGTGAAGGTCGGAGAGACTTGGAAAGTGGTTGCATCTGGACTGATTTGGGTCCTGCGGATCGATTGGTACCATCCCCGAGCTTGTACGACCTTCGGAAGAGGTCGACCGACGAAATTCCCCCAAATCTGAGGAGATATTCTTGAATAACTTTTTTTGTGAAGGTCGGAGAGACTTGCAAGTAGGCTCTACCCCCACTAAATGGGGTTGCGCGCATCGATCAGTACCATCCTTGAGCTTCTCCGACTTTCGGAAGGGTTAGGGTTAGGGTTAGGGATGAAAGCACATAGGAGAAAGAGATATTCTTGAATAACTTTTTTTGTGAAGGTCGGAGAGACTTGCAAGTAGGCTCTACCCCCACTAAATGGGGTAGCGCGCATCGATCGGTACCATCCTTGAGCTTCTCCGACTTTCGGAAGGGTTAGGGTTAGGGTTAGGGATGAAAGCACATAGGAGAAAGAGATATTCTTGAATAACTTTTTTTGTGAAGGTCGGAGAGACTTGGAAAGTGGTTGCATCTGGACTAATTTGGGTCCTGCAGATCGATTGGTACCATCCCCGAGCTTGTACGACCTTCGGAAGAGGTCGACCGACGAAATTCCCCCAAATCTGAGGAGATATTCTTGAATAACTTTTTTTGTGAAGGTCGGAGAGACTTGCAAGTAGGCTCTACCCCCACTAAATGGGGTAGCGCGCATCGATCAGTACCATCCTTGAGCTTCTCCGACTTTCGGAAGGGTTAGGGTTAGGGTTAGGGATGAAAGCACATAGGAGAAAGAGATATTCTTGAATAACTTTTTTTGTGAAGGTCGGAGAGACTTGGAAAGTGGTTGCATCTGGACTAATTTGGGTCCTGCGGATCGATTGGTACCATCCCCGAGCTTGTACGACCTTCGGAAGAGGTCGACCGACGAAATTCCCCCAAATCTGAGGAGATATTCTTGAATAACTTTTTTTGTGAAGGTCGGAGAGACTTGCAAGTAGGCTCTACCCCCACTAAATGGGGTTGCGCGCATCGATCAGTACTATCCTTGAGCTTCTCCGACTTTCGGAAGGGTTAGGGTTAGGGTTAGGGATGAAAGCACATAGGAGAAAGAGATATTCTTGAATAACTTTTTTTGTGAAGGTCGGAGAGACTTGCAAGTAGGCTCTACCCCCACTAAATGGGGTAGCGCGCATCGATCGGTACCATCCTTGAGCTTCTCCGACTTTCGGAAGGGTTAGGGTTAGGGTTAGGGATGAAAGCACATAGGAGAAAGAGATATTCTTGAATAACTTTTTTTGTGAAGGTCGGAGAGACTTGCAAGTAGGCTCTACCCCCACTAAATGGGGTAGCGCGCATCGATCGGTACCATCCTTGAGCTTCTCCGACTTTCGGAAGGGTTAGGGTTAGGGTTAGGGATGAAAGCACATAGGAGAAAGAGATATTCTTGAATAACTTTTTTTGTGAAGGTCGGAGAGACTTGCAAGTAGGCTCTACCCCCACTAAATGGGGTAGCGCGCATCGATCGGTACCATCCTTGAGCTTCTCCGACTTTCGGAAGGGTTAGGGTTAGGGTTAGGGATGAAAGCACATAGGAGAAAGAGATATTCTTGAATAACTTTTTTTGTGAAGGTCGGAGAGACTTGGAAAGTGGTTGCATCTGGACTAATTTGGGTCCTGCGGATCGATTGGTACCATCCCCGAGCTTGTACGACCTTCGGAAGAGGTCGACCGACGAAATTCCCCCAAATCTGAGGAGATATTCTTGAATAACTTTTTTTGTGAAGGTCGGAGAGACTTGCAAGTAGGCTCTACCCCCACTAAATGGGGTTGCGCGCATCGATCGGTACCATCCTTGAGCTTCTCCGACTTTCGGAAGGGTTAGGGTTAGGGTTAGGGATGAAAGCACATAGGAGAAAGAGATATTCTTGAATAACTTTTTTTGTGAAGGTCGGAGAGACTTGCAAGTAGGCTCTACCCCCACTAAATGGGGTAGCGCGCATCGATCGGTACCATCCTTGAGCTTCTCCGACTTTCGGAAGGGTTAGGGTTAGGGTTAGGGATGAAAGCACATAGGAGAAAGAGATATTCTTGAATAACTTTTTTTGTGAAGGTCGGAGAGACTTGGAAAGTGGTTGCATCTGGACTAATTTGGGTCCTGCGGATCGATTGGTACCATCCCCGAGCTTGTACGACCTTCGGAAGAGGTCGACCGACGAAATTCCCCCAAATCTGAGGAGATATTCTTGAATAACTTTTTTTGTGAAGGTCGGAGAGACTTGCAAGTAGGCTCTACCCCCACTAAATGGGGTTGCGCGCATCGATCAGTACCATCCTTGAGCTTCTCCGACTTTCGGAAGGGTTAGGGTTAGGGTTAGGGATGAAAGCACATAGGAGAAAGAGATATTCTTGAATAACTTTTTTTGTGAAGGTCGGAGAGACTTGCAAGTAGGCTCTACCCCCACTAAATGGGGTAGCGCGCATCGATCGGTACCATCCTTGAGCTTCTCCGACTTTCGGAAGGGTTAGGGTTAGGGTTAGGGATGAAAGCACATAGGAGAAAGAGATATTCTTGAATAACTTTTTTTGTGAAGGTCGGAGAGACTTGCAAATAGGCTCTACCCCCACTAAATGGGGTAGCACGCATCGATCGGTACCATCCTTGAGCTTCTCCGACTTTCGGAAGGGTTAGGGTTAGGGTTAGGGATGAAAGCACATAGGAGAAAGAGATATTCTTGAATAACTTTTTTTGTGAAGGTCGGAGAGACTTGCAAGTAGGCTCTACCCCCACTAAATGGGGTAGCGCGCATCGATCGGTACCATCCTTGAGCTTCTCCGACTTTCGGAAGGGTTAGGGTTAGGGTTAGGGATGAAAGCACATAGGAGAAAGAGATATTCTTGAATAACTTTTTTTGTGAAGGTCGGAGAGACTTGCAAGTAGGCTCTACCCCCACTAAATGGGGTAGCGCGCATCGATCGGTACCATCCTTGAGCTTCTCCGACTTTCGGAAGGGTTAGGGTTAGGGTTAGGGATGAAAGCACATAGGAGAAAGAGATATTCTTGAATAACTTTTTTTGTGAAGGTCGGAGAGACTTGGAAAGTGGTTGCATCTGGACTAATTTGGGTCCTGCGGATCGATTGGTACCATCCCCGAGCTTGTACGACCTTCGGAAGAGGTCGACCGACGAAATTCCCCCAAATCTGAGGAGATATTCTTGAATAACTTTTTTTGTGAAGGTCGGAGAGACTTGCAAGTAGGCTCTACCCCCACTAAATGGGGTAGCGCGCATCGATCGGTACCATCCTTGAGCTTCTCCGACTTTCGGAAGGGTTAGGGTTAGGGTTAGGGATGAAAGCACATAGGAGAAAGAGATATTCTTGAATAACTTTTTTTGTGAAGGTCGGAGAGACTTGCAAATAGGCTCTACCCCCACTAAATGGGGTAGCACGCATCGATCGGTACCATCCTTGAGCTTCTCCGACTTTCGGAAGGGTTAGGGTTAGGGTTAGGGATGAAAGCACATAGGAGAAAGAGATATTCTTGAATAACTTTTTTTGTGAAGGTCGGAGAGACTTGCAAGTAGGCTCTACCCCCACTAAATGGGGTAGCGCGCATCGATCGGTACCATCCTTGAGCTTCTCCGACTTTCGGAAGGGTTAGGGTTAGGGTTAGGGATGAAAGCACATAGGAGAAAGAGATATTCTTGAATAACTTTTTTTGTGAAGGTCGGAGAGACTTGCAAGTAGGCTCTACCCCCACTAAATGGGGTAGCGCGCATCGATCGGTACCATCCTTGAGCTTCTCCGACTTTCGGAAGGGTTAGGGTTAGGGTTAGGGATGAAAGCACATAGGAGAAAGAGATATTCTTGAATAACTTTTTTTGTGAAGGTCGGAGAGACTTGGAAAGTGGTTGCATCTGGACTAATTTGGGTCCTGCGGATCGATTGGTACCATCCCCGAGCTTGTACGACCTTCGGAAGAGGTCGACCGACGAAATTCCCCCAAATCTGAGGAGATATTCTTGAATAACTTTTTTTGTGAAGGTCGGAGAGACTTGCAAGTAGGCTCTACCCCCACTAAATGGGGTAGCGCGCATCGATCGGTACCATCCTTGAGCTTCTCCGACTTTCGGAAGGGTTAGGGTTAGGGTTAGGGATGAAAGCACATAGGAGAAAGAGATATTCTTGAATAACTTTTTTTGTGAAGGTCGGAGAGACTTGGAAAGTGGTTGCATCTGGACTAATTTGGGTCCTGCAGATCGATTGGTACCATCCCCGAGCTTGTACGACCTTCGGAAGAGGTCGACCGACGAAATTCCCCCAAATCTGAGGAGATATTCTTGAATAACCTTTTTTGTGAAGGTCGGAGAGACTTGCAAGTAGGCTCTACCCCCACTAAATGGGGTTGCGCGCATCGATCGGTACCATCCTTGAGCTTCTCCGACTTTCGGAAGGGTTAGGGTTAGGGTTAGGGATGAAAGCACATAGGAGAAAGAGATATTCTTGAATAACTTTTTTTGTGAAGGTCGGAGAGACTTGCAAGTAGGCTCTACCCCCACTAAATGGGGTAGCGCGCATCGATCGGTACCATCCTTGAGCTTCTCCGACTTTCGGAAGGGTTAGGGTTAGGGTTAGGGATGAAAGCACATAGGAGAAAGAGATATTCTTGAATAACTTTTTTTGTGAAGGTCGGAGAGACTTGGAAAGTGGTTGCATCTGGACTAATTTGGGTCCTGCGGATCGATTGGTACCATCCCCGAGCTTGTACGACCTTCGGAAGAGGTCGACCGACGAAATTCCCCCAAATCTGAGGAGATATTCTTGAATAACTTTTTTTGTGAAGGTCGGAGAGACTTGCAAGTAGGCTCTACCCCCACTAAATGGGGTTGCGCGCATCGATCAGTACCATCCTTGAGCTTCTCCGACTTTCGGAAGGGTTAGGGTTAGGGTTAGGGATGAAAGCACATAGGAGAAAGAGATATTCTTGAATAACTTTTTTTGTGAAGGTCGGAGAGACTTGCAAGTAGGCTCTACCCCCACTAAATGGGGTAGCGCACATCGATCGGTACCATCCTTGAGCTTCTCCGACTTTCGGAAGGGTTAGGGTTAGGGTTAGGGATGAAAGCACATAGGAGAAAGAGATATTCTTGAATAACTTTTTTTGTGAAGGTCGGAGAGACTTGCAAATAGGCTCTACCCCCACTAAATGGGGTAGCGCGCATCGATCGGTACCATCCTTGAGCTTCTCCGACTTTCGGAAGGGTTAGGGTTAGGGTTAGGGATGAAAGCACATAGGAGAAAAATATATTCTTGAATAACTTTTTTTGTGAAGGTCGGAGAGACTTGCAAGTAGGCTCTACCCCCACTAAATGGGGTAGCGCGCATCGATCGGTACCATCCTTGAGCTTCTCCGACTTTCGGAAGGGTTAGGGTTAGGGTTAGGGATGAAAGCACATAGGAGAAAGAGATATTCTTGAATAACTTTTTTTGTGAAGGTCGGAGAGACTTGGAAAGTGGTTGCATCTGGACTAATTTGGGTCCTGCGGATCGATTGGTACCATCCCCGAGCTTGTACGACCTTCGGAAGAGGTCGACCGACGAAATTCCCCCAAATCTGAGGAGATATTCTTGAATAACTTTTTTTGTGAAGGTCGGAGAGACTTGCAAGTAGGCTCTACCCCCACTAAATGGGGTTGCGCGCATCGATCAGTACCATCCTTGAGCTTCTCCGACTTTCGGAAGGGTTAGGGTTAGGGTTAGGGATGAAAGCACATAGGAGAAAGAGATATTCTTGAATAACTTTTTTTGTGAAGGTCGGAGAGACTTGCAAGTAGGCTCTACCCCCACTAAATGGGGTAGCGCGCATCGATCGGTACCATCCTTGAGCTTCTCCGACTTTCGGAAGGGTTAGGGTTAGGGTTAGGGATGAAAGCACATAGGAGAAAGAGATATTCTTGAATAACTTTTTTTGTGAAGGTCGGAGAGACTTGGAAAGTGGTTGCATCTGGACTAATTTGGGTCCTGCAGATCGATTGGTACCATCCCCGAGCTTGTACGACCTTCGGAAGAGGTCGACCGACGAAATTCCCCCAAATCTGAGGAGATATTCTTGAATAACTTTTTTTGTGAAGGTCGGAGAGACTTGCAAGTAGGCTCTACCCCCACTAAATGGGGTAGCGCGCATCGATCAGTACCATCCTTGAGCTTCTCCGACTTTCGGAAGGGTTAGGGTTAGGGTTAGGGATGAAAGCACATAGGAGAAAGAGATATTCTTGAATAACTTTTTTTGTGAAGGTCGGAGAGACTTGGAAAGTGGTTGCATCTGGACTAATTTGGGTCCTGCGGATCGATTGGTACCATCCCCGAGCTTGTACGACCTTCGGAAGAGGTCGACCGACGAAATTCCCCCAAATCTGAGGAGATATTCTTGAATAACTTTTTTTGTGAAGGTCGGAGAGACTTGCAAGTAGGCTCTACCCCCACTAAATGGGGTTGCGCGCATCGATCAGTACCATCCTTGAGCTTCTCCGACTTTCGGAAGGGTTAGGGTTAGGGTTAGGGATGAAAGCACATAGGAGAAAGAGATATTCTTGAATAACTTTTTTTGTGAAGGTCGGAGAGACTTGCAAGTAGGCTCTACCCCCACTAAATGGGGTAGCGCGCATCGATCGGTACCATCCTTGAGCTTCTCCGACTTTCGGAAGGGTTAGGGTTAGGGTTAGGGATGAAAGCACATAGGAGAAAGAGATATTCTTGAATAACTTTTTTTGTGAAGGTCGGAGAGACTTGCAAGTAGGCTCTACCCCCACTAAATGGGGTAGCGCGCATCGATCGGTACCATCCTTGAGCTTCTCCGACTTTCGGAAGGGTTAGGGTTAGGGTTAGGGATGAAAGCACATAGGAGAAAGAGATATTCTTGAATAACTTTTTTTGTGAAGGTCGGAGAGACTTGCAAGTAGGCTCTACCCCCACTAAATGGGGTAGCGCGCATCGATCGGTACCATCCTTGAGCTTCTCCGACTTTCGGAAGGGTTAGGGTTAGGGTTAGGGATGAAAGCACATAGGAGAAAGAGATATTCTTGAATAACTTTTTTTGTGAAGGTCGGAGAGACTTGGAAAGTGGTTGCATCTGGACTAATTTGGGTCCTGCGGATCGATTGGTACCATCCCCGAGCTTGTACGACCTTCGGAAGAGGTCGACCGACGAAATTCCCCCAAATCTGAGGAGATATTCTTGAATAACTTTTTTTGTGAAGGTCGGAGAGACTTGCAAGTAGGCTCTACCCCCACTAAATGGGGTAGCGCGCATCGATCGGTACCATCCTTGAGCTTCTCCGACTTTCGGAAGGGTTAGGGTTAGGGTTAGGGATGAAAGCACATAGGAGAAAGAGATATTCTTGAATAACTTTTTTTGTGAAGGTCGGAGAGACTTGCAAGTAGGCTCTACCCCCACTAAATGGGGTAGCGCGCATCGATCGGTACCATCCTTGAGCTTCTCCGACTTTCGGAAGGGTTAGGGTTAGGGTTAGGGATGAAAGCACATAGGAGAAAGAGATATTCTTGAATAACTTTTTTTGTGAAGGTCGGAGAGACTTGGAAAGTGGTTGCATCTGGACTAATTTGGGTCCTGCGGATCGATTGGTACCATCCCCGAGCTTGTACGACCTTCGGAAGAGGTCGACCGACGAAATTCCCCCAAATCTGAGGAGATATTCTTGAATAACTTTTTTTGTGAAGGTCGGAGAGACTTGCAAGTAGGCTCTACCCCCACTAAATGGGGTAGCGCGCATCGATCAGTACCATCCTTGAGCTTCTCCGACTTTCGGAAGGGTTAGGGTTAGGGTTAGGGATGAAAGCACATAGGAGAAAGAGATATTCTTGAATAACTTTTTTTGTGAAGGTCGGAGAGACTTGGAAAGTGGTTGCATCTGGACTAATTTGGGTCCTGCGGATCGATTGGTACCATCCCCGAGCTTGTACGACCTTCGGAAGAGGTCGACCGACGAAATTCCCCCAAATCTGAGGAGATATTCTTGAATAACTTTTTTTGTGAAGGTCGGAGAGACTTGCAAGTAGGCTCTACCCCCACTAAATGGGGTTGCGCGCATCGATCAGTACCATCCTTGAGCTTCTCCGACTTTCGGAAGGGTTAGGGTTAGGGTTAGGGATGAAAGCACATAGGAGAAAGAGATATTCTTGAATAACTTTTTTTGTGAAGGTCGGAGAGACTTGCAAGTAGGCTCTACCCCCACTAAATGGGGTAGCGCGCATCGATCGGTACCATCCTTGAGCTTCTCCGACTTTCGGAAGGGTTAGGGTTAGGGTTAGGGATGAAAGCACATAGGAGAAAGAGATATTCTTGAATAACTTTTTTTGTGAAGGTCGGAGAGACTTGCAAGTAGGCTCTACCCCCACTAAATGGGGTAGCGCGCATCGATCGGTACCATCCTTGAGCTTCTCCGACTTTCGGAAGGGTTAGGGTTAGGGTTAGGGATGAAAGCACATAGGAGAAAGAGATATTCTTGAATAACTTTTTTTGTGAAGGTCGGAGAGACTTGCAAGTAGGCTCTACCCCCACTAAATGGGGTAGCGCGCATCGATCGGTACCATCCTTGAGCTTCTCCGACTTTCGGAAGGGTTAGGGTTAGGGTTAGGGATGAAAGCACATAGGAGAAAGAGATATTCTTGAATAACTTTTTTTGTGAAGGTCGGAGAGACTTGGAAAGTGGTTGCATCTGGACTAATTTGGGTCCTGCGGATCGATTGGTACCATCCCCGAGCTTGTACGACCTTCGGAAGAGGTCGACCGACGAAATTCCCCCAAATCTGAGGAGATATTCTTGAATAACTTTTTTTGTGAAGGTCGGAGAGACTTGCAAGTAGGCTCTACCCCCACTAAATGGGGTAGCGCGCATCGATCGGTACCATCCTTGAGCTTCTCCGACTTTCGGAAGGGTTAGGGTTAGGGTTAGGGATGAAAGCACATAGGAGAAAGAGATATTCTTGAATAACTTTTTTTGTGAAGGTCGGAGAGACTTGGAAAGTGGTTGCATCTGGACTAATTTGGGTCCTGCGGATCGATTGGTACCATCCCCGAGCTTGTACGACCTTCGGAAGAGGTCGACCGACGAAATTCCCCCAAATCTGAGGAGATATTCTTGAATAACTTTTTTTGTGAAGGTCGGAGAGACTTGCAAGTAGGCTCTACCCCCACTAAATGGGGTTGCGCGCATCGATCAGTACCATCCTTGAGCTTCTCCGACTTTCGGAAGGGTTAGGGTTAGGGTTAGGGATGAAAGCACATAGGAGAAAGAGATATTCTTGAATAACTTTTTTTGTGAAGGTCGGAGAGACTTGCAAGTAGGCTCTACCCCCACTAAATGGGGTAGCGCGCATCGATCGGTACCATCCTTGAGCTTCTCCGACTTTCGGAAGGGTTAGGGTTAGGGTTAGGGATGAAAGCACATAGGAGAAAGAGATATTCTTGAATAACTTTTTTTGTGAAGGTCGGAGAGACTTGCAAGTAGGCTCTACCCCCACTAAATGGGGTAGCGCGCATCGATCGGTACCATCCTTGAGCTTCTCCGACTTTCGGAAGGGTTAGGGTTAGGGTTAGGGATGAAAGCACATAGGAGAAAGAGATATTCTTGAATAACTTTTTTTGTGAAGGTCGGAGAGACTTGCAAGTAGGCTCTACCCCCACTAAATGGGGTAGCGCGCATCGATCGGTACCATCCTTGAGCTTCTCCGACTTTCGGAAGGGTTAGGGTTAGGGTTAGGGATGAAAGCACATAGGAGAAAGAGATATTCTTGAATAACTTTTTTTGTGAAGGTCGGAGAGACTTGGAAAGTGGTTGCATCTGGACTAATTTGGGTCCTGCGGATCGATTGGTACCATCCCCGAGCTTGTACGACCTTCGGAAGAGGTCGACCGACGAAATTCCCCCAAATCTGAGGAGATATTCTTGAATAACTTTTTTTGTGAAGGTCGGAGAGACTTGCAAGTAGGCTCTACCCCCACTAAATGGGGTAGCGCGCATCGATCGGTACCATCCTTGAGCTTCTCCGACTTTCGGAAGGGTTAGGGTTAGGGTTAGGGATGAAAGCACATAGGAGAAAGAGATATTCTTGAATAACTTTTTTTGTGAAGGTCGGAGAGACTTGGAAAGTGGTTGCATCTGGACTAATTTGGGTCCTGCGGATCGATTGGTACCATCCCCGAGCTTGTACGACCTTCGGAAGAGGTCGACCGACGAAATTCCCCCAAATCTGAGGAGATATTCTTGAATAACTTTTTTTGTGAAGGTCGGAGAGACTTGCAAGTAGGCTCTACCCCCACTAAATGGGGTTGCGCGCATCGATCAGTACCATCCTTGAGCTTCTCCGACTTTCGGAAGGGTTAGGGTTAGGGTTAGGGATGAAAGCACATAGGAGAAAGAGATATTCTTGAATAA
Organism: Limanda limanda; assembly: GCF_963576545.1. Classification (NCBI taxonomy): domain Eukaryota; kingdom Metazoa; phylum Chordata; class Actinopteri; order Pleuronectiformes; family Pleuronectidae; genus Limanda; species Limanda limanda. The sequence continues at coordinate 123,124 of NW_026870666.1, read as the reverse complement.
CTTTTTTTGTGAAGGTCGGAGAGACTTGCAAGTAGGCTCTACCCCCACTAAATGGGGTAGCGCGCATCGATCGGTACCATCCTTGAGCTTCTCCGACTTTCGGAAGGGTTAGGGTTAGGGTTAGGGATGAAAGCACATAGGAGAAAGAGATATTCTTGAATAACTTTTTTTGTGAAGGTCGGAGAGACTTGCAAGTAGGCTCTACCCCCACTAAATGGGGTAGCGCGCATCGATCGGTACCATCCTTGAGCTTCTCCGACTTTCGGAAGGGTTAGGGTTAGGGTTAGGGATGAAAGCACATAGGAGAAAGAGATATTCTTGAATAACTTTTTTTGTGAAGGTCGGAGAGACTTGCAAGTAGGCTCTACCCCCACTAAATGGGGTAGCGCGCATCGATCGGTACCATCCTTGAGCTTCTCCGACTTTCGGAAGGGTTAGGGTTAGGGTTAGGGATGAAAGCACATAGGAGAAAGAGATATTCTTGAATAACTTTTTTTGTGAAGGTCGGAGAGACTTGGAAAGTGGTTGCATCTGGACTAATTTGGGTCCTGCGGATCGATTGGTACCATCCCCGAGCTTGTACGACCTTCGGAAGAGGTCGACCGACGAAATTCCCCCAAATCTGAGGAGATATTCTTGAATAACTTTTTTTGTGAAGGTCGGAGAGACTTGCAAGTAGGCTCTACCCCCACTAAATGGGGTAGCGCGCATCGATCGGTACCATCCTTGAGCTTCTCCGACTTTCGGAAGGGTTAGGGTTAGGGTTAGGGATGAAAGCACATAGGAGAAAGAGATATTCTTGAATAACTTTTTTTGTGAAGGTCGGAGAGACTTGCAAGTAGGCTCTACCCCCACTAAATGGGGTAGCGCGCATCGATCGGTACCATCCTTGAGCTTCTCCGACTTTCGGAAGGGTTAGGGTTAGGGTTAGGGATGAAAGCACATAGGAGAAAGAGATATTCTTGAATAACTTTTTTTGTGAAGGTCGGAGAGACTTGGAAAGTGGTTGCATCTGGACTAATTTGGGTCCTGCAGATCGATTGGTACCATCCCCGAGCTTGTACGACCTTCGGAAGAGGTCGACCGACGAAATTCCCCCAAATCTGAGGAGATATTCTTGAATAACCTTTTTTGTGAAGGTCGGAGAGACTTGCAAGTAGGCTCTACCCCCACTAAATGGGGTTGCGCGCATCGATCGGTACCATCCTTGAGCTTCTCCGACTTTCGGAAGGGTTAGGGTTAGGGTTAGGGATGAAAGCACATAGGAGAAAGAGATATTCTTGAATAACTTTTTTTGTGAAGGTCGGAGAGACTTGCAAGTAGGCTCTACCCCCACTAAATGGGGTAGCGCGCATCGATCGGTACCATCCTTGAGCTTCTCCGACTTTCGGAAGGGTTAGGGTTAGGGTTAGGGATGAAAGCACATAGGAGAAAGAGATATTCTTGAATAACTTTTTTTGTGAAGGTCGGAGAGACTTGGAAAGTGGTTGCATCTGGACTAATTTGGGTCCTGCGGATCGATTGGTACCATCCCCGAGCTTGTACGACCTTCGGAAGAGGTCGACCGACGAAATTCCCCCAAATCTGAGGAGATATTCTTGAATAACTTTTTTTGTGAAGGTCGGAGAGACTTGCAAGTAGGCTCTACCCCCACTAAATGGGGTTGCGCGCATCGATCAGTACCATCCTTGAGCTTCTCCGACTTTCGGAAGGGTTAGGGTTAGGGTTAGGGATGAAAGCACATAGGAGAAAGAGATATTCTTGAATAACTTTTTTTGTGAAGGTCGGAGAGACTTGCAAGTAGGCTCTACCCCCACTAAATGGGGTAGCGCGCATCGATCGGTACCATCCTTGAGCTTCTCCGACTTTCGGAAGGGTTAGGGTTAGGGTTAGGGATGAAAGCACATAGGAGAAAGAGATATTCTTGAATAACTTTTTTTGTGAAGGTCGGAGAGACTTGCAAATAGGCTCTACCCCCACTAAATGGGGTAGCGCGCATCGATCGGTACCATCCTTGAGCTTCTCCGACTTTCGGAAGGGTTAGGGTTAGGGTTAGGGATGAAAGCACATAGGAGAAAGAGATATTCTTGAATAACTTTTTTTGTGAAGGTCGGAGAGACTTGGAAAGTGGTTGCATCTGGACTAATTTGGGTCCTGCGGATCGATTGGTACCATCCCCGAGCTTGTACGACCTTCGGAAGAGGTCGACCGACGAAATTCCCCCAAATCTGAGGAGATATTCTTGAATAACTTTTTTTGTGAAGGTCGGAGAGACTTGCAAGTAGGCTCTACCCCCACTAAATGGGGTTGCGCGCATCGATCAGTACCATCCTTGAGCTTCTCCGACTTTCGGAAGGGTTAGGGTTAGGGTTAGGGATGAAAGCACATAGGAGAAAGAGATATTCTTGAATAACTTTTTTTGTGAAGGTCGGAGAGACTTGCAAGTAGGCTCTACCCCCACTAAATGGGGTAGCGCGCATCGATCGGTACCATCCTTGAGCTTCTCCGACTTTCGGAAGGGTTAGGGTTAGGGTTAGGGATGAAAGCACATAGGAGAAAGAGATATTCTTGAATAACTTTTTTTGTGAAGGTCGGAGAGACTTGCAAGTAGGCTCTACCCCCACTAAATGGGGTAGCGCGCATCGATCGGTACCATCCTTGAGCTTCTCCGACTTTCGGAAGGGTTAGGGTTAGGGTTAGGGATGAAAGCACATAGGAGAAAGAGATATTCTTGAATAACTTTTTTTGTGAAGGTCGGAGAGACTTGCAAGTAGGCTCTACCCCCACTAAATGGGGTAGCGCGCATCGATCGGTACCATCCTTGAGCTTCTCCGACTTTCGGAAGGGTTAGGGTTAGGGTTAGGGATGAAAGCACATAGGAGAAAGAGATATTCTTGAATAACTTTTTTTGTGAAGGTCGGAGAGACTTGGAAAGTGGTTGCATCTGGACTAATTTGGGTCCTGCGGATCGATTGGTACCATCCCCGAGCTTGTACGACCTTCGGAAGAGGTCGACCGACGAAATTCCCCCAAATCTGAGGAGATATTCTTGAATAACTTTTTTTGTGAAGGTCGGAGAGACTTGCAAGTAGGCTCTACCCCCACTAAATGGGGTAGCGCGCATCGATCGGTACCATCCTTGAGCTTCTCCGACTTTCGGAAGGGTTAGGGTTAGGGTTAGGGATGAAAGCACATAGGAGAAAGAGATATTCTTGAATAACTTTTTTTGTGAAGGTCGGAGAGACTTGCAAGTAGGCTCTACCCCCACTAAATGGGGTAGCGCGCATCGATCGGTACCATCCTTGAGCTTCTCCGACTTTCGGAAGGGTTAGGGTTAGGGTTAGGGATGAAAGCACAAAGGAGAAAGAGATATTCTTGAATAACTTTTTTTGTGAAGGTCGGAGAGACTTGGAAAGTGGTTGCATCTGGACTAATTTGGGTCCTGCAGATCGATTGGTACCATCCCCGAGCTTGTACGACCTTCGGAAGAGGTCGACCGACGAAATTCCCCCAAATCTGAGGAGATATTCTTGAATAACCTTTTTTGTGAAGGTCGGAGAGACTTGCAAGTAGGCTCTACCCCCACTAAATGGGGTTGCGCGCATCGATCGGTACCATCCTTGAGCTTCTCCGACTTTCGGAAGGGTTAGGGTTAGGGTTAGGGATGAAAGCACATAGGAGAAAGAGATATTCTTGAATAACTTTTTTTGTGAAGGTCGGAGAGACTTGCAAGTAGGCTCTACCCCCACTAAATGGGGTAGCGCGCATCGATCGGTACCATCCTTGAGCTTCTCCGACTTTCGGAAGGGTTAGGGTTAGGGTTAGGGATGAAAGCACATAGGAGAAAGAGATATTCTTGAATAACTTTTTTTGTGAAGGTCGGAGAGACTTGGAAAGTGGTTGCATCTGGACTAATTTGGGTCCTGCGGATCGATTGGTACCATCCCCGAGCTTGTACGACCTTCGGAAGAGGTCGACCGACGAAATTCCCCCAAATCTGAGGAGATATTCTTGAATAACTTTTTTTGTGAAGGTCGGAGAGACTTGCAAGTAGGCTCTACCCCCACTAAATGGGGTTGCGCGCATCGATCAGTACCATCCTTGAGCTTCTCCGACTTTCGGAAGGGTTAGGGTTAGGGTTAGGGATGAAAGCACATAGGAGAAAGAGATATTCTTGAATAACTTTTTTTGTGAAGGTCGGAGAGACTTGCAAGTAGGCTCTACCCCCACTAAATGGGGTAGCGCGCATCGATCGGTACCATCCTTGAGCTTCTCCGACTTTCGGAAGGGTTAGGGTTAGGGTTAGGGATGAAAGCACATAGGAGAAAGAGATATTCTTGAATAACTTTTTTTGTGAAGGTCGGAGAGACTTGCAAATAGGCTCTACCCCCACTAAATGGGGTAGCGCGCATCGATCGGTACCATCCTTGAGCTTCTCCGACTTTCGGAAGGGTTAGGGTTAGGGTTAGGGATGAAAGCACATAGGAGAAAGAGATATTCTTGAATAACTTTTTTTGTGAAGGTCGGAGAGACTTGCAAGTAGGCTCTACCCCCACTAAATGGGGTAGCGCGCATCGATCGGTACCATCCTTGAGCTTCTCCGACTTTCGGAAGGGTTAGGGTTAGGGTTAGGGATGAAAGCACATAGGAGAAAGAGATATTCTTGAATAACTTTTTTTGTGAAGGTCGGAGAGACTTGCAAGTAGGCTCTACCCCCACTAAATGGGGTAGCGCGCATCGATCGGTACCATCCTTGAGCTTCTCCGACTTTCGGAAGGGTTAGGGTTAGGGTTAGGGATGAAAGCACATAGGAGAAAGAGATATTCTTGAATAACTTTTTTTGTGAAGGTCGGAGAGACTTGGAAAGTGGTTGCATCTGGACTAATTTGGGTCCTGCGGATCGATTGGTACCATCCCCGAGCTTGTACGACCTTCGGAAGAGGTCGACCGACGAAATTCCCCCAAATCTGAGGAGATATTCTTGAATAACTTTTTTTGTGAAGGTCGGAGAGACTTGCAAGTAGGCTCTACCCCCACTAAATGGGGTAGCGCGCATCGATCGGTACCATCCTTGAGCTTCTCCGACTTTCGGAAGGGTTAGGGTTAGGGTTAGGGATGAAAGCACATAGGAGAAAGAGATATTCTTGAATAACTTTTTTTGTGAAGGTCGGAGAGACTTGGAAAGTGGTTGCATCTGGACTAATTTGGGTCCTGCAGATCGATTGGTACCATCCCCGAGCTTGTACGACCTTCGGAAGAGGTCGACCGACGAAATTCCCCCAAATCTGAGGAGATATTCTTGAATAACCTTTTTTGTGAAGGTCGAAGAGACTTGCAAGTAGGCTCTACCCCCACTAAATGGGGTTGCGCGCATCGATCGGTACCATCCTTGAGCTTCTCCGACTTTCGGAAGGGTTAGGGTTAGGGTTAGGGATGAAAGCACATAGGAGAAAGAGATATTCTTGAATAACTTTTTTTGTGAAGGTCGGAGAGACTTGCAAGTAGGCTCTACCCCCACTAAATGGGGTAGCGCGCATCGATCGGTACCATCCTTGAGCTTCTCCGACTTTCGGAAGGGTTAGGGTTAGGGTTAGGGATGAAAGCACATAGGAGAAAGAGATATTCTTGAATAACTTTTTTTGTGAAGGTCGGAGAGACTTGGAAAGTGGTTGCATCTGGACTAATTTGGGTCCTGCGGATCGATTGGTACCATCCCCGAGCTTGTACGACCTTCGGAAGAGGTCGACCGACGAAATTCCCCCAAATCTGAGGAGATATTCTTGAATAACTTTTTTTGTGAAGGTCGGAGAGACTTGCAAGTAGGCTCTACCCCCACTAAATGGGGTTGCGCGCATCGATCAGTACCATCCTTGAGCTTCTCCGACTTTCGGAAGGGTTAGGGTTAGGGTTAGGGATGAAAGCACATAGGAGAAAGAGATATTCTTGAATAACTTTTTTTGTGAAGGTCGGAGAGACTTGCAAGTAGGCTCTACCCCCACTAAATGGGGTAGCGCACATCGATCGGTACCATCCTTGAGCTTCTCCGACTTTCGGAAGGGTTAGGGTTAGGGTTAGGGATGAAAGCACATAGGAGAAAGAGATATTCTTGAATAACTTTTTTTGTGAAGGTCGGAGAGACTTGCAAATAGGCTCTACCCCCACTAAATGGGGTAGCGCGCATCGATCGGTACCATCCTTGAGCTTCTCCGACTTTCGGAAGGGTTAGGGTTAGGGTTAGGGATGAAAGCACATAGGAGAAAAAGATATTCTTGAATAACTTTTTTTGTGAAGGTCGGAGAGACTTGCAAGTAGGCTCTACCCCCACTAAATGGGGTAGCGCGCATCGATCGGTACCATCCTTGAGCTTCTCCGACTTTCGGAAGGGTTAGGGTTAGGGTTAGGGATGAAAGCACATAGGAGAAAGAGATATTCTTGAATAACTTTTTTTGTGAAGGTCGGAGAGACTTGGAAAGTGGTTGCATCTGGACTAATTTGGGTCCTGCGGATCGATTGGTACCATCCCCGAGCTTGTACGACCTTCGGAAGAGGTCGACCGACGAAATTCCCCCAAATCTGAGGAGATATTCTTGAATAACTTTTTTTGTGAAGGTCGGAGAGACTTGCAAGTAGGCTCTACCCCCACTAAATGGGGTTGCGCGCATCGATCAGTACCATCCTTGAGCTTCTCCGACTTTCGGAAGGGTTAGGGTTAGGGTTAGGGATGAAAGCACATAGGAGAAAGAGATATTCTTGAATAACTTTTTTTGTGAAGGTCGGAGAGACTTGCAAGTAGGCTCTACCCCCACTAAATGGGGTAGCGCGCATCGATCGGTACCATCCTTGAGCTTCTCCGACTTTCGGAAGGGTTAGGGTTAGGGTTAGGGATGAAAGCACATAGGAGAAAGAGATATTCTTGAATAACTTTTTTTGTGAAGGTCGGAGAGACTTGGAAAGTGGTTGCATCTGGACTAATTTGGGTCCTGCAGATCGATTGGTACCATCCCCGAGCTTGTACGACCTTCGGAAGAGGTCGACCGACGAAATTCCCCCAAATCTGAGGAGATATTCTTGAATAACTTTTTTTGTGAAGGTCGGAGAGACTTGCAAGTAGGCTCTACCCCCACTAAATGGGGTAGCGCGCATCGATCAGTACCATCCTTGAGCTTCTCCGACTTTCGGAAGGGTTAGGGTTAGGGTTAGGGATGAAAGCACATAGGAGAAAGAGATATTCTTGAATAACTTTTTTTGTGAAGGTCGGAGAGACTTGGAAAGTGGTTGCATCTGGACTAATTTGGGTCCTGCGGATCGATTGGTACCATCCCCGAGCTTGTACGACCTTCGGAAGAGGTCGACCGACGAAATTCCCCCAAATCTGAGGAGATATTCTTGAATAACTTTTTTTGTGAAGGTCGGAGAGACTTGCAAGTAGGCTCTACCCCCACTAAATGGGGTTGCGCGCATCGATCAGTACCATCCTTGAGCTTCTCCGACTTTCGGAAGGGTTAGGGTTAGGGTTAGGGATGAAAGCACATAGGAGAAAGAGATATTCTTGAATAACTTTTTTTGTGAAGGTCGGAGAGACTTGCAAGTAGGCTCTACCCCCACTAAATGGGGTAGCGCGCATCGATCGGTACCATCCTTGAGCTTCTCCGACTTTCGGAAGGGTTAGGGTTAGGGTTAGGGATGAAAGCACATAGGAGAAAGAGATATTCTTGAATAACTTTTTTTGTGAAGGTCGGAGAGACTTGCAAGTAGGCTCTACCCCCACTAAATGGGGTAGCGCGCATCGATCGGTACCATCCTTGAGCTTCTCCGACTTTCGGAAGGGTTAGGGTTAGGGTTAGGGATGAAAGCACATAGGAGAAAGAGATATTCTTGAATAACTTTTTTTGTGAAGGTCGGAGAGACTTGCAAGTAGGCTCTACCCCCACTAAATGGGGTAGCGCGCATCGATCGGTACCATCCTTGAGCTTCTCCGACTTTCGGAAGGGTTAGGGTTAGGGTTAGGGATGAAAGCACATAGGAGAAAGAGATATTCTTGAATAACTTTTTTTGTGAAGGTCGGAGAGACTTGGAAAGTGGTTGCATCTGGACTAATTTGGGTCCTGCGGATCGATTGGTACCATCCCCGAGCTTGTACGACCTTCGGAAGAGGTCGACCGACGAAATTCCCCCAAATCTGAGGAGATATTCTTGAATAACTTTTTTTGTGAAGGTCGGAGAGACTTGCAAGTAGGCTCTACCCCCACTAAATGGGGTAGCGCGCATCGATCGGTACCATCCTTGAGCTTCTCCGACTTTCGGAAGGGTTAGGGTTAGGGTTAGGGATGAAAGCACATAGGAGAAAGAGATATTCTTGAATAACTTTTTTTGTGAAGGTCGGAGAGACTTGGAAAGTGGTTGCATCTGGACTAATTTGGGTCCTGCAGATCGATTGGTACCATCCCCGAGCTTGTACGACCTTCGGAAGAGGTCGACCGACGAAATTCCCCCAAATCTGAGGAGATATTCTTGAATAACTTTTTTTGTGAAGGTCGGAGAGACTTGCAAGTAGGCTCTACCCCCACTAAATGGGGTAGCGCGCATCGATCAGTACCATCCTTGAGCTTCTCCGACTTTCGGAAGGGTTAGGGTTAGGGTTAGGGATGAAAGCACATAGGAGAAAGAGATATTCTTGAATAACTTTTTTTGTGAAGGTCGGAGAGACTTGGAAAGTGGTTGCATCTGGACTAATTTGGGTCCTGCGGATCGATTGTTACCATCCCCGAGCTTGTACGACCTTCGGAAGAGGTCGACCGACGAAATTCCCCCAAATCTGAGGAGATATTCTTGAATAACTTTTTTTGTGAAGGTCGGAGAGACTTGCAAGTAGGCTCTACCCCCACTAAATGGGGTTGCGCGCATCGATCAGTACCATCCTTGAGCTTCTCCGACTTTCGGAAGGGTTAGGGTTAGGGTTAGGGATGAAAGCACATAGGAGAAAGAGATATTCTTGAATAACTTTTTTTGTGAAGGTCGGAGAGACTTGCAAGTAGGCTCTACCCCCACTAAATGGGGTAGCGCGCATCGATCGGTACCATCCTTGAGCTTCTCCGACTTTCGGAAGGGTTAGGGTTAGGGTTAGGGATGAAAGCACATAGGAGAAAGAGATATTCTTGAATAACTTTTTTTGTGAAGGTCGGAGAGACTTGCAAGTAGGCTCTACCCCCACTAAATGGGGTAGCGCGCATCGATCGGTACCATCCTTGAGCTTCTCCGACTTTCGGAAGGGTTAGGGTTAGGGTTAGGGATGAAAGCACATAGGAGAAAGAGATATTCTTGAATAACTTTTTTTGTGAAGGTCGGAGAGACTTGCAAGTAGGCTCTACCCCCACTAAATGGGGTAGCGCGCATCGATCGGTACCATCCTTGAGCTTCTCCGACTTTCGGAAGGGTTAGGGTTAGGGTTAGGGATGAAAGCACATAGGAGAAAGAGATATTCTTGAATAACTTTTTTTGTGAAGGTCGGAGAGACTTGGAAAGTGGTTGCATCTGGACTAATTTGGGTCCTGCGGATCGATTGGTACCATCCCCGAGCTTGTACGACCTTCGGAAGAGGTCGACCGACGAAATTCCCCCAAATCTGAGGAGATATTCTTGAATAACTTTTTTTGTGAAGGTCGGAGAGACTTGCAAGTAGGCTCTACCCCCACTAAATGGGGTAGCGCGCATCGATCGGTACCATCCTTGAGCTTCTCCGACTTTCGGAAGGGTTAGGGTTAGGGTTAGGGATGAAAGCACATAGGAGAAAGAGATATTCTTGAATAACTTTTTTTGTGAAGGTCGGAGAGACTTGCAAGTAGGCTCTACCCCCACTAAATGGGGTAGCACACATCGATCGGTACCATCCTTGAGCTTCTCCGACTTTCGGAAGGGTTAGGGTTAGGGTTAGGGATGAAAGCACATAGGAGAAAGAGATATTCTTGAATAACTTTTTTTGTGAAGGTCGGAGAGACTTGGAAAGTGGTTGCATCTGGACTAATTTGGGTCCTGCGGATCGATTGGTACCATCCCCGAGCTTGTACGACCTTCGGAAGAGGTCGACCGACGAAATTCCCCCAAATCTGAGGAGATATTCTTGAATAACTTTTTTTGTGAAGGTCGGAGAGACTTGCAAGTAGGCTCTACCCCCACTAAATGGGGTAGCGCGCATCGATCAGTACCATCCTTGAGCTTCTCCGACTTTCGGAAGGGTTAGGGTTAGGGTTAGGGATGAAAGCACATAGGAGAAAGAGATATTCTTGAATAACTTTTTTTGTGAAGGTCGGAGAGACTTGGAAAGTGGTTGCATCTGGACTAATTTGGGTCCTGCGGATCGATTGGTACCATCCCCGAGCTTGTACGACCTTCGGAAGAGGTCGACCGACGAAATTCCCCCAAATCTGAGGAGATATTCTTGAATAACTTTTTTTGTGAAGGTCGGAGAGACTTGCAAGTAGGCTCTACCCCCACTAAATGGGGTTGCGCGCATCGATCAGTACCATCCTTGAGCTTCTCCGACTTTCGGAAGGGTTAGGGTTAGGGTTAGGGATGAAAGCACATAGGAGAAAGAGATATTCTTGAATAACTTTTTTTGTGAAGGTCGGAGAGACTTGCAAGTAGGCTCTACCCCCACTAAATGGGGTAGCGCGCATCGATCGGTACCATCCTTGAGCTTCTCCGACTTTCGGAAGGGTTAGGGTTAGGGTTAGGGATGAAAGCACATAGGAGAAAGAGATATTCTTGAATAACTTTTTTTGTGAAGGTCGGAGAGACTTGCAAGTAGGCTCTACCCCCACTAAATGGGGTAGCGCGCATCGATCGGTACCATCCTTGAGCTTCTCCGACTTTCGGAAGGGTTAGGGTTAGGGTTAGGGATGAAAGCACATAGGAGAAAGAGATATTCTTGAATAACTTTTTTTGTGAAGGTCGGAGAGACTTGCAAGTAGGCTCTACCCCCACTAAATGGGGTAGCGCGCATCGATCGGTACCATCCTTGAGCTTCTCCGACTTTCGGAAGGGTTAGGGTTAGGGTTAGGGATGAAAGCACATAGGAGAAAGAGATATTCTTGAATAACTTTTTTTGTGAAGGTCGGAGAGACTTGAAAAGTGGTTGCATCTGGACTAATTTGGGTCCTGCGGATCGATTGGTACCATCCCCGAGCTTGTACGACCTTCGGAAGAGGTCGACCGACGAAATTCCCCCAAATCTGAGGAGATATTCTTGAATAACTTTTTTTGTGAAGGTCGGAGAGACTTGCAAGTAGGCTCTACCCCCACTAAATGGGGTAGCGCGCATCGATCGGTACCATCCTTGAGCTTCTCCGACTTTCGGAAGGGTTAGGGTTAGGGTTAGGGATGAAAGCACATAGGAGAAAGAGATATTCTTGAATAACTTTTTTTGTGAAGGTCGGAGAGACTTGCAAGTAGGCTCTACCCCCACTAAATGGGGTAGCACACATCGATCGGTACCATCCTTGAGCTTCTCCGACTTTCGGAAGGGTTAGGGTTAGGGTTAGGGATGAAAGCACATAGGAGAAAGAGATATTCTTGAATAACTTTTTTTGTGAAGGTCGGAGAGACTTGGAAAGTGGTTGCATCTGGACTAATTTGGGTCCTGCGGATCGATTGGTACCATCCCCGAGCTTGTACGACCTTCGGAAGAGGTCGACCGACGAAATTCCCCCAAATCTGAGGAGATATTCTTGAATAACTTTTTTTGTGAAGGTCGGAGAGACTTGCAAGTAGGCTCTACCCCCACTAAATGGGGTAGCGCGCATCGATCAGTACCATCCTTGAGCTTCTCCGACTTTCGGAAGGGTTAGGGTTAGGGTTAGGGATGAAAGCACATAGGAGAAAGAGATATTCTTGAATAACTTTTTTTGTGAAGGTCGGAGAGACTTGGAAAGTGGTTGCATCTGGACTAATTTGGGTCCTGCGGATCGATTGGTACCATCCCCGAGCTTGTACGACCTTCGGAAGAGGTCGACCGACGAAATTCCCCCAAATCTGAGGAGATATTCTTGAATAACTTTTTTTGTGAAGGTCGGAGAGACTTGCAAGTAGGCTCTACCCCCACTAAATGGGGTTGCGCGCATCGATCAGTACCATCCTTGAGCTTCTCCGACTTTCGGAAGGGTTAGGGTTAGGGTTAGGGATGAAAGCACATAGGAGAAAGAGATATTCTTGAATAACTTTTTTTGTGAAGGTCGGAGAGACTTGCAAGTAGGCTCTACCCCCACTAAATGGGGTAGCGCGCATCGATCGGTACCATCCTTGAGCTTCTCCGACTTTCGGAAGGGTTAGGGTTAGGGTTAGGGATGAAAGCACATAGGAGAAAGAGATATTCTTGAATAACTTTTTTTGTGAAGGTCGGAGAGACTTGCAAGTAGGCTCTACCCCCACTAAATGGGGTAGCACACATCGATCGGTACCATCCTTGAGCTTCTCCGACTTTCGGAAGGGTTAGGGTTAGGGTTAGGGATGAAAGCACATAGGAGAAAGAGATATTCTTGAATAACTTTTTTTGTGAAGGTCGGAGAGACTTGGAAAGTGGTTGCATCTGGACTAATTTGGGTCCTGCGGATCGATTGGTACCATCCCCGAGCTTGTACGACCTTCGGAAGAGGTCGACCGACGAAATTCCCCCAAATCTGAGGAGATATTCTTGAATAACTTTTTTTGTGAAGGTCGGAGAGACTTGCAAGTAGGCTCTACCCCCACTAAATGGGGTAGCGCGCATCGATCAGTACCATCCTTGAGCTTCTCCGACTTTCGGAAGGGTTAGGGTTAGGGTTAGGGATGAAAGCACATAGGAGAAAGAGATATTCTTGAATAACTTTTTTTGTGAAGGTCGGAGAGACTTGGAAAGTGGTTGCATCTGGACTAATTTGGGTCCTGCGGATCGATTGGTACCATCCCCGAGCTTGTACGACCTTCGGAAGAGGTCGACCGACGAAATTCCCCCAAATCTGAGGAGATATTCTTGAATAACTTTTTTTGTGAAGGTCGGAGAGACTTGCAAGTAGGCTCTACCCCCACTAAATGGGGTTGCGCGCATCGATCAGTACCATCCTTGAGCTTCTCCGACTTTCGGAAGGGTTAGGGTTAGGGTTAGGGATGAAAGCACATAGGAGAAAGAGATATTCTTGAATAACTTTTTTTGTGAAGGTCGGAGAGACTTGCAAGTAGGCTCTACCCCCACTAAATGGGGTAGCGCGCATCGATCGGTACCATCCTTGAGCTTCTCCGACTTTCGGAAGGGTTAGGGTTAGGGTTAGGGATGAAAGCACATAGGAGAAAGAGATATTCTTGAATAACTTTTTTTGTGAAGGTCGGAGAGACTTGCAAGTAGGCTCTACCCCCACTAAATGGGGTAGCGCGCATCGATCGGTACCATCCTTGAGCTTCTCCGACTTTCGGAAGGGTTAGGGTTAGGGTTAGGGATGAAAGCACATAGGAGAAAGAGATATTCTTGAATAACTTTTTTTGTGAAGGTCGGAGAGACTTGCAAGTAGGCTCTACCCCCACTAAATGGGGTAGCGCGCATCGATCGGTACCATCCTTGAGCTTCTCCGACTTTCGGAAGGGTTAGGGTTAGGGTTAGGGATGAAAGCACATAGGAGAAAGAGATATTCTTGAATAACTTTTTTTGTGAAGGTCGGAGAGACTTGGAAAGTGGTTGCATCTGGACTAATTTGGGTCCTGCGGATCGATTGGTACCATCCCCGAGCTTGTACGACCTTCGGAAGAGGTCGACCGACGAAATTCCCCCAAATCTGAGGAGATATTCTTGAATAACTTTTTTTGTGAAGGTCGGAGAGACTTGCAAGTAGGCTCTACCCCCACTAAATGGGGTAGCGCGCATCGATCGGTACCATCCTTGAGCTTCTCCGACTTTCGGAAGGGTTAGGGTTAGGGTTAGGGATGAAAGCACATAGGAGAAAGAGATATTCTTGAATAACTTTTTTTGTGAAGGTCGGAGAGACTTGCAAGTAGGCTCTACCCCCACTAAATGGGGTAGCACACATCGATCGGTACCATCCTTGAGCTTCTCCGACTTTCGGAAGGGTTAGGGTTAGGGTTAGGGATGAAAGCACATAGGAGAAAGAGATATTCTTGAATAACTTTTTTTGTGAAGGTCGGAGAGACTTGGAAAGTGGTTGCATCTGGACTAATTTGGGTCCTGCGGATCGATTGGTACCATCCCCGAGCTTGTACGACCTTCGGAAGAGGTCGACCGACGAAATTCCCCCAAATCTGAGGAGATATTCTTGAATAACTTTTTTTGTGAAGGTCGGAGAGACTTGCAAGTAGGCTCTACCCCCACTAAATGGGGTAGCGCGCATCGATCAGTACCATCCTTGAGCTTCTCCGACTTTCGGAAGGGTTAGGGTTAGGGTTAGGGATGAAAGCACATAGGAGAAAGAGATATTCTTGAATAACTTTTTTTGTGAAGGTCGGAGAGACTTGGAAAGTGGTTGCATCTGGACTAATTTGGGTCCTGCGGATCGATTGGTACCATCCCCGAGCTTGTACGACCTTCGGAAGAGGTCGACCGACGAAATTCCCCCAAATCTGAGGAGATATTCTTGAATAACTTTTTTTGTGAAGGTCGGAGAGACTTGCAAGTAGGCTCTACCCCCACTAAATGGGGTTGCGCGCATCGATCAGTACCATCCTTGAGCTTCTCCGACTTTCGGAAGGGTTAGGGTTAGGGTTAGGGATGAAAGCACATAGGAGAAAGAGATATTCTTGAATAACTTTTTTTGTGAAGGTCGGAGAGACTTGCAAGTAGGCTCTACCCCCACTAAATGGGGTAGCGCGCATCGATCGGTACCATCCTTGAGCTTCTCCGACTTTCGGAAGGGTTAGGGTTAGGGTTAGGGATGAAAGCACATAGGAGAAAGAGATATTCTTGAATAACTTTTTTTGTGAAGGTCGGAGAGACTTGGAAAGTGGTTGCATCTGGACTAATTTGGGTCCTGCGGATCGATTGGTACCATCCCCGAGCTTGTACGACCTTCGGAAGAGGTCGACCGACGAAATTCCCCCAAATCTGAGGAGATATTCTTGAATAACTTTTTTTGTGAAGGTCGGAGAGACTTGCAAGTAGGCTCTACCCCCACTAAATGGGGTAGCGCGCATCGATCGGTACCATCCTTGAGCTTCTCCGACTTTCGGAAGGGTTAGGGTTAGGGTTAGGGATGAAAGCACATAGGAGAAAGAGATATTCTTGAATAACTTTTTTTGTGAAGGTCGGAGAGACTTGCAAGTAGGCTCTACCCCCACTAAATGGGGTAGCGCGCATCGATCGGTACCATCCTTGAGCTTCTCCGACTTTCGGAAGGGTTAGGGTTAGGGTTAGGGATGAAAGCACATAGGAGAAAGAGATATTCTTGAATAACTTTTTTTGTGAAGGTCGGAGAGACTTGGAAAGTGGTTGCATCTGGACTAATTTGGGTCCTGCGGATCGATTGGTACCATCCCCGAGCTTGTACGACCTTCGGAAGAGGTCGACCGACGAAATTCCCCCAAATCTGAGGAGATATTCTTGAATAACTTTTTTTGTGAAGGTCGGAGAGACTTGCAAGTAGGCTCTACCCCCACTAAATGGGGTTGCGCACATCGATCAGTACCATCCTTGAGCTTCTCCGACTTTCGGAAGGGTTAGGGTTAGGGTTAGGGATGAAAGCACATAGGAGAAAGAGATATTCTTGAATAACTTTTTTTGTGAAGGTCGGAGAGACTTGCAAGTAGGCTCTACCCCCACTAAATGGGGTAGCGCGCATCGATCGGTACCATCCTTGAGCTTCTCCGACTTTCGGAAGGGTTAGGGTTAGGGTTAGGGATGAAAGCACATAGGAGAAAGAGATATTCTTGAATAACTTTTTTTGTGAAGGTCGGAGAGACTTGCAAGTAGGCTCTACCCCCACTAAATGGGGTAGCGCGCATCGATCGGTACCATCCTTGAGCTTCTCCGACTTTCGGAAGGGTTAGGGTTAGGGTTAGGGATGAAAGCACATAGGAGAAAGAGATATTCTTGAATAACTTTTTTTGTGAAGGTCGGAGAGACTTGCAAGTAGGCTCTACCCCCACTAAATGGGGTAGCGCGCATCGATCGGTACCATCCTTGAGCTTCTCCGACTTTCGGAAGGGTTAGGGTTAGGGTTAGGGATGAAAGCACATAGGAGAAAGAGATATTCTTGAATAACTTTTTTTGTGAAGGTCGGAGAGACTTGGAAAGTGGTTGCATCTGGACTAATTTGGGTCCTGCGGATCGATTGGTACCATCCCCGAGCTTGTACGACCTTCGGAAGAGGTCGACCGACGAAATTCCCCCAAATCTGAGGAGATATTCTTGAATAACTTTTTTTGTGAAGGTCGGAGAGACTTGCAAGTAGGCTCTACCCCCACTAAATGGGGTTGCGCGCATCGATCGGTACCATCCTTGAGCTTCTCCGACTTTCGGAAGGGTTAGGGTTAGGGTTAGGGATGAAAGCACATAGGAGAAAGAGATATTCTTGAATAACTTTTTTTGTGAAGGTCGGAGAGACTTGCAAGTAGGCTCTACCCCCACTAAATGGGGTAGCGCGCATCGATCGGTACCATCCTTGAGCTTCTCCGACTTTCGGAAGGGTTAGGGTTAGGGTTAGGGATGAAAGCACATAGGAGAAAGAGATATTCTTGAATAACTTTTTTGGTGAAGGTCGGAGAGACTTGGAAAGTGGTTGCATCTGGACTAATTTGGGTCCTGCAGATCGATTGGTACCATCCCCGAGCTTGTACGACCTTCGGAAGAGGTCGACCGACGAAATTCCCCCAAAATCTGAGGAGATATTCTTGAATAACTTTTTTTGTGAAGGTCGGAGAGACTTGCAAGTAGGCTCTACCCCCACTAAATGGGGTAGCGCGCATCGATCGGTACCATCCTTGAGCTTCTCCGATTTTCGGAAGGGTTAGGGTTAGGGTTAGGGATGAAAGCACATAGGAGAAAGAGATATTCTTGAATAACTTTTTTTGTGAAGGTCGGAGAGACTTGGAAAGTGGTTGCATCTGGACTAATTTGGGTCCTGCGGATCGATTGGTACCATCCCCGAGCTTGTACGACCTTCGGAAGAGGTCGACCGACGAAATTCCCCCAAATCTGAGGAGATATTCTTGAATAACTTTTTTTGTGAAGGTCGGAGAGACTTGCAAGTAGGCTCTACCCCCACTAAATGGGGTAGCGCGCATCGATCGGTACCATCCTTGAGCTTCTCCGACTTTCGGAAGGGTTAGGGTTAGGGTTAGGGATGAAAGCACATAGGAGAAAGAGATATTCTTGAATAACTTTTTTTGTGAAGGTCGGAGAGACTTGCAAGTAGGCTCTACCCCCACTAAATGGGGTAGCGCGCATCGATCGGTACCATCCTTGAGCTTCTCCGACTTTCGGAAGGGTTAGGGTTAGGGATGAAAGCACATAGGAGAAAGAGATATTCTTGAATAACTTTTTTTGTGAAGGTCGGAGAGACTTGGAAAGTGGTTGCATCTGGACTAATTTGGGTCCTGCGGATCGATTGGTACCATCCCCGAGCTTGTACGACCTTCGGAAGAGGTCGACCGACGAAATTCCCCCAAATCTGAGGAGATATTCTTGAATAACTTTTTTTGTGAAGGTCGGAGAGACTTGCAAGTAGGCTCTACCCCCACTAAATGGGGTTGCGCGCATCGATCAGTACCATCCTTGAGCTTCTCCGACTTTCGGAAGGGTTAGGGTTAGGGTTAGGGATGAAAGCACATAGGAGAAAGAGATATTCTTGAATAACTTTTTTTGTGAAGGTCGGAGAGACTTGCAAGTAGGCTCTACCCCCACTAAATGGGGTAGCGCGCATCGATCGGTACCATCCTTGAGCTTCTCCGACTTTCGGAAGGGTTAGGGTTAGGGTTAGGGATGAAAGCACATAGGAGAAAGAGATATTCTTGAATAACTTTTTTTGTGAAGGTCGGAGAGACTTGCAAGTAGGCTCTACCCCCACTAAATGGGGTAGCGCGCATCGATCGGTACCATCCTTGAGCTTCTCCGACTTTCGGAAGGGTTAGGGTTAGGGTTAGGGATGAAAGCACATAGGAGAAAGAGATATTCTTGAATAACTTTTTTTGTGAAGGTCGGAGAGACTTGCAAGTAGGCTCTACCCCCACTAAATGGGGTAACGCGCATCGATCGGTACCATCCTTGAGCTTTTCCGACTTTCGGAAGGGTTAGGGTTAGGGTTAGGGATGAAAGCACATAGGAGAAAGAGATATTCTTGAATAACTTTTTTTGTGAAGGTCGGAGAGACTTGGAAAGTGGTTGCATCTGGACTAATTTGGGTCCTGCGGATCGATTGGTACCATCCCCGAGCTTGTACGACCTTCGGAAGAGGTCGACCGACGAAATTCCCCCAAATCTGAGGAGATATTCTTGAATAACTTTTTTTGTGAAGGTCGGAGAGACTTGCAAGTAGGCTCTACCCCCACTAAATGGGGTAGCGCGCATCGATCGGTACCATCCTTGAGCTTCTCCGACTTTCGGAAGGGTTAGGGTTAGGGTTAGGGATGAAAGCACATAGGAGAAAGAGATATTCTTGAATAACTTTTTTTGTGAAGGTCGGAGAGACTTGGAAAGTGGTTGCATCTGGACTAATTTGGGTTCCTGCAGATCGATTGGTACCATCCCCGAGCTTGTACGACCTTCGGAAGAGGTCGACCGACGAAATTCCCCCAAACTCTGAGGAGATATTCTTGAATAACTTTTTTTGTGAAGGTCGGAGAGACTTGCAAGTAGGCTCTACCCCCACTAAATGGGGTTGCGCACATCGATCAGTACCATCCTTGAGCTTCTCCGACTTTCGGAAGGGTTAGGGTTAGGGATGAAAGCACATAGGAGAAAGAGATATTCTTGAATAACTTTTTTTGTGAAGGTCGGAGAGACTTGCAAGTAGGCTCTACCCCCACTAAATGGGGTAGCGCGCATCGATCAGTACCATCCTTGAGCTTCTCCGACTTTCGGAAGGGTTAGGGTTAGGGTTAGGGATGAAAGCACATAGGAGAAAGAGATATTCTTGAATAACTTTTTTTGTGAAGGTCGGAGAGACTTGCAAGTAGGCTCTACCCCCACTAAATGGGGTAGCGCGCATCGATCGGTACCATCCTTGAGCTTCTCCGACTTTCGGAAGGGTTAGGGTTAGGGTTAGGGATGAAAGCACATAGGAGAAAGAGATATTCTTGAATAACTTTTTTTGTGAAGGTCGGAGAGACTTGCAAGTAGGCTCTACCCCCACTAAATGGGGTAGCGCGCATCGATCGGTACCATCCTTGAGCTTCTCCGACTTTCGGAAGGGTTAGGGTTAGGGTTAGGGATGAAAGCACATAGGAGAAAGAGATATTCTTGAATAACTTTTTTTGTGAAGGTCGGAGAGACTTGGAAAGTGGTTGCATCTGGACTAATTTGGGTCCTGCGGATCGATTGGTACCATCCCCGAGCTTGTACGACCTTCGGAAGAGGTCGACCGACGAAATTCCCCCAAATCTGAGGAGATATTCTTGAATAACTTTTTTTGTGAAGGTCGGAGAGACTTGCAAGTAGGCTCTACCCCCACTAAATGGGGTAGCGCGCATCGATCGGTACCATCCTTGAGCTTCTCCGACTTTCGGAAGGGTTAGGGTTAGGGTTAGGGATGAAAGCACATAGGAGAAAGAGATATTCTTGAATAACTTTTTTTGTGAAGGTCGGAGAGACTTGCAAGTAGGCTCTACCCCCACTAAATGGGGTAGCGCGCATCGATCGGTACCATCCTTGAGCTTCTCCGACTTTCGGAAGGGTTAGGGTTAGGGTTAGGGATGAAAGCACATAGGAGAAAGAGATATTCTTGAATAACTTTTTTTGTGAAGGTCGGAGAGACTTGGAAAGTGGTTGCATCTGGACTAATTTGGGTCCTGCAGATCGATTGGTACCATCCCCGAGCTTGTACGACCTTCGGAAGAGGTCGACCGACGAAATTCCCCCAAATCTGAGGAGATATTCTTGAATAACCTTTTTTGTGAAGGTCGGAGAGACTTGCAAGTAGGCTCTACCCCCACTAAATGGGGTTGCGCGCATCGATCGGTACCATCCTTGAGCTTCTCCGACTTTCGGAAGGGTTAGGGTTAGGGTTAGGGATGAAAGCACATAGGAGAAAGAGATATTCTTGAATAACTTTTTTTGTGAAGGTCGGAGAGACTTGCAAGTAG
Source organism: Limanda limanda (assembly GCF_963576545.1). Classification (NCBI taxonomy): domain Eukaryota; kingdom Metazoa; phylum Chordata; class Actinopteri; order Pleuronectiformes; family Pleuronectidae; genus Limanda; species Limanda limanda. Next base: position 102,856 of record NW_026870666.1, on the reverse strand, counting down.
GCTCTACCCCCACTAAATGGGGTAGCGCGCATCGATCGGTACCATCCTTGAGCTTCTCCGACTTTCGGAAGGGTTAGGGTTAGGGTTAGGGATGAAAGCACATAGGAGAAAGAGATATTCTTGAATAACTTTTTTTGTGAAGGTCGGAGAGACTTGGAAAGTGGTTGCATCTGGACTAATTTGGGTCCTGCGGATCGATTGGTACCATCCCCGAGCTTGTACGACCTTCGGAAGAGGTCGACCGACGAAATTCCCCCAAATCTGAGGAGATATTCTTGAATAACTTTTTTTGTGAAGGTCGGAGAGACTTGCAAGTAGGCTCTACCCCCACTAAATGGGGTTGCGCGCATCGATCAGTACCATCCTTGAGCTTCTCCGACTTTCGGAAGGGTTAGGGTTAGGGTTAGGGATGAAAGCACATAGGAGAAAGAGATATTCTTGAATAACTTTTTTTGTGAAGGTCGGAGAGACTTGCAAGTAGGCTCTACCCCCACTAAATGGGGTAGCGCGCATCGATCGGTACCATCCTTGAGCTTCTCCGACTTTCGGAAGGGTTAGGGTTAGGGTTAGGGATGAAAGCACATAGGAGAAAGAGATATTCTTGAATAACTTTTTTTGTGAAGGTCGGAGAGACTTGCAAATAGGCTCTACCCCCACTAAATGGGGTAGCGCGCATCGATCGGTACCATCTTTGAGCTTCTCCGACTTTCGGAAGGGTTAGGGTTAGGGTTAGGGATGAAAGCACATAGGAGAAAGAGATATTCTTGAATAACTTTTTTTGTGAAGGTCGGAGAGACTTGAAAAGTGGTTGCATCTGGACTAATTTGGGTCCTGCAGATCGATTGGTACCATCCCCGAGCTTGTACGACCTTCGGAAGAGGTCGACCGACGAAATTCCCCCAAATCTGAGGAGATATTCTTGAATAACCTTTTTTGTGAAGGTCGGAGAGACTTGCAAGTAGGCTCTACCCCCACTAAATGGGGTTGCGCGCATCGATCGGTACCATCCTTGAGCTTCTCCGACTTTCGGAAGGGTTAGGGTTAGGGTTAGGGATGAAAGCACATAGGAGAAAGAGATATTCTTGAATAACTTTTTTTGTGAAGGTCGGAGAGACTTGCAAGTAGGCTCTACCCCCACTAAATGGGGTAGCGCGCATCGATCGGTACCATCCTTGAGCTTCTCCGACTTTCGGAAGGGTTAGGGTTAGGGTTAGGGATGAAAGCACATAGGAGAAAGAGATATTCTTGAATAACTTTTTTTGTGAAGGTCGGAGAGACTTGGAAAGTGGTTGCATCTGGACTAATTTGGGTCCTGCGGATCGATTGGTACCATCCCCGAGCTTGTACGACCTTCGGAAGAGGTCGACCGACGAAATTCCCCCAAATCTGAGGAGATATTCTTGAATAACTTTTTTTGTGAAGGTCGGAGAGACTTGCAAGTAGGCTCTACCCCCACTAAATGGGGTTGCGCGCATCGATCAGTACCATCCTTGAGCTTCTCCGACTTTCGGAAGGGTTAGGGTTAGGGTTAGGGATGAAAGCACATAGGAGAAAGAGATATTCTTGAATAACTTTTTTTGTGAAGGTCGGAGAGACTTGCAAGTAGGCTCTACCCCCACTAAATGGGGTAGCGCACATCGATCGGTACCATCCTTGAGCTTCTCCGACTTTCGGAAGGGTTAGGGTTAGGGTTAGGGATGAAAGCACATAGGAGAAAGAGATATTCTTGAATAACTTTTTTTGTGAAGGTCGGAGAGACTTGCAAATAGGCTCTACCCCCACTAAATGGGGTAGCGCGCATCGATCGGTACCATCCTTGAGCTTCTCCGACTTTCGGAAGGGTTAGGGTTAGGGTTAGGGATGAAAGCACATAGGAGAAAAAGATATTCTTGAATAACTTTTTTTGTGAAGGTCGGAGAGACTTGCAAGTAGGCTCTACCCCCACTAAATGGGGTAGCGCGCATCGATCGGTACCATCCTTGAGCTTCTCCGACTTTCGGAAGGGTTAGGGTTAGGGTTAGGGATGAAAGCACATAGGAGAAAGAGATATTCTTGAATAACTTTTTTTGTGAAGGTCGGAGAGACTTGGAAAGTGGTTGCATCTGGACTAATTTGGGTCCTGCGGATCGATTGGTACCATCCCCGAGCTTGTACGACCTTCGGAAGAGGTCGACCGACGAAATTCCCCCAAATCTGAGGAGATATTCTTGAATAACTTTTTTTGTGAAGGTCGGAGAGACTTGCAAGTAGGCTCTACCCCCACTAAATGGGGTTGCGCGCATCGATCAGTACCATCCTTGAGCTTCTCCGACTTTCGGAAGGGTTAGGGTTAGGGTTAGGGATGAAAGCACATAGGAGAAAGAGATATTCTTGAATAACTTTTTTTGTGAAGGTCGGAGAGACTTGCAAGTAGGCTCTACCCCCACTAAATGGGGTAGCGCGCATCGATCGGTACCATCCTTGAGCTTCTCCGACTTTCGGAAGGGTTAGGGTTAGGGTTAGGGATGAAAGCACATAGGAGAAAGAGATATTCTTGAATAACTTTTTTTGTGAAGGTCGGAGAGACTTGGAAAGTGGTTGCATCTGGACTAATTTGGGTCCTGCAGATCGATTGGTACCATCCCCGAGCTTGTACGACCTTCGGAAGAGGTCGACCGACGAAATTCCCCCAAATCTGAGGAGATATTCTTGAATAACTTTTTTTGTGAAGGTCGGAGAGACTTGCAAGTAGGCTCTACCCCCACTAAATGGGGTAGCGCGCATCGATCAGTACCATCCTTGAGCTTCTCCGACTTTCGGAAGGGTTAGGGTTAGGGTTAGGGATGAAAGCACATAGGAGAAAGAGATATTCTTGAATAACTTTTTTTGTGAAGGTCGGAGAGACTTGGAAAGTGGTTGCATCTGGACTAATTTGGGTCCTGCGGATCGATTGGTACCATCCCCGAGCTTGTACGACCTTCGGAAGAGGTCGACCGACGAAATTCCCCCAAATCTGAGGAGATATTCTTGAATAACTTTTTTTGTGAAGGTCGGAGAGACTTGCAAGTAGGCTCTACCCCCACTAAATGGGGTTGCGCGCATCGATCAGTACCATCCTTGAGCTTCTCCGACTTTCGGAAGGGTTAGGGTTAGGGTTAGGGATGAAAGCACATAGGAGAAAGAGATATTCTTGAATAACTTTTTTTGTGAAGGTCGGAGAGACTTGCAAGTAGGCTCTACCCCCACTAAATGGGGTAGCGCGCATCGATCGGTACCATCCTTGAGCTTCTCCGACTTTCGGAAGGGTTAGGGTTAGGGTTAGGGATGAAAGCACATAGGAGAAAGAGATATTCTTGAATAACTTTTTTTGTGAAGGTCGGAGAGACTTGCAAGTAGGCTCTACCCCCACTAAATGGGGTAGCGCGCATCGATCGGTACCATCCTTGAGCTTCTCCGACTTTCGGAAGGGTTAGGGTTAGGGTTAGGGATGAAAGCACATAGGAGAAAGAGATATTCTTGAATAACTTTTTTTGTGAAGGTCGGAGAGACTTGGAAAGTGGTTGCATCTGGACTAATTTGGGTCCTGCGGATCGATTGGTACCATCCCCGAGCTTGTACGACCTTCGGAAGAGGTCGACCGACGAAATTCCCCCAAATCTGAGGAGATATTCTTGAATAACTTTTTTTGTGAAGGTCGGAGAGACTTGCAAGTAGGCTCTACCCCCACTAAATGGGGTAGCGCGCATCGATCAGTACCATCCTTGAGCTTCTCCGACTTTCGGAAGGGTTAGGGTTAGGGTTAGGGATGAAAGCACATAGGAGAAAGAGATATTCTTGAATAACTTTTTTTGTGAAGGTCGGAGAGACTTGGAAAGTGGTTGCATCTGGACTAATTTGGGTCCTGCGGATCGATTGGTACCATCCCCGAGCTTGTACGACCTTCGGAAGAGGTCGACCGACGAAATTCCCCCAAATCTGAGGAGATATTCTTGAATAACTTTTTTTGTGAAGGTCGGAGAGACTTGCAAGTAGGCTCTACCCCCACTAAATGGGGTTGCGCGCATCGATCAGTACCATCCTTGAGCTTCTCCGACTTTCGGAAGGGTTAGGGTTAGGGTTAGGGATGAAAGCACATAGGAGAAAGAGATATTCTTGAATAACTTTTTTTGTGAAGGTCGGAGAGACTTGCAAGTAGGCTCTACCCCCACTAAATGGGGTAGCGCGCATCGATCGGTACCATCCTTGAGCTTCTCCGACTTTCGGAAGGGTTAGGGTTAGGGTTAGGGATGAAAGCACATAGGAGAAAGAGATATTCTTGAATAACTTTTTTTGTGAAGGTCGGAGAGACTTGCAAGTAGGCTCTACCCCCACTAAATGGGGTAGCGCGCATCGATCGGTACCATCCTTGAGCTTCTCCGACTTTCGGAAGGGTTAGGGTTAGGGTTAGGGATGAAAGCACATAGGAGAAAGAGATATTCTTGAATAACTTTTTTTGTGAAGGTCGGAGAGACTTGCAAGTAGGCTCTACCCCCACTAAATGGGGTAGCGCGCATCGATCGGTACCATCCTTGAGCTTCTCCGACTTTCGGAAGGGTTAGGGTTAGGGTTAGGGATGAAAGCACATAGGAGAAAGAGATATTCTTGAATAACTTTTTTTGTGAAGGTCGGAGAGACTTGGAAAGTGGTTGCATCTGGACTAATTTGGGTCCTGCGGATCGATTGGTACCATCCCCGAGCTTGTACGACCTTCGGAAGAGGTCGACCGACGAAATTCCCCCAAATCTGAGGAGATATTCTTGAATAACTTTTTTTGTGAAGGTCGGAGAGACTTGCAAGTAGGCTCTACCCCCACTAAATGGGGTAGCGCGCATCGATCGGTACCATCCTTGAGCTTCTCCGACTTTCGGAAGGGTTAGGGTTAGGGTTAGGGATGAAAGCACATAGGAGAAAGAGATATTCTTGAATAACTTTTTTTGTGAAGGTCGGAGAGACTTGCAAGTAGGCTCTACCCCCACTAAATGGGGTAGCGCGCATCGATCGGTACCATCCTTGAGCTTCTCCGACTTTCGGAAGGGTTAGGGTTAGGGTTAGGGTTAGGGATGAAAGCACATAGGAGAAAGAGATATTCTTGAATAACTTTTTTTGTGAAGGTCGGAGAGACTTGGAAAGTGGTTGCATCTGGACTAATTTGGGTCCTGCGGATCGATTGGTACCATCCCCGAGCTTGTACGACCTTCGGAAGAGGTCGACCGACGAAATTCCCCCAAATCTGAGGAGATATTCTTGAATAACTTTTTTTGTGAAGGTCGGAGAGACTTGCAAGTAGGCTCTACCCCCACTAAATGGGGTTGCGCACATCGATCAGTACCATCCTTGAGCTTCTCCGACTTTCGGAAGGGTTAGGGTTAGGGTTAGGGATGAAAGCACATAGGAGAAAGAGATATTCTTGAATAACTTTTTTTGTGAAGGTCGGAGAGACTTGCAAGTAGGCTCTACCCCCACTAAATGGGGTAGCGCGCATCGATCGGTACCATCCTTGAGCTTCTCCGACTTTCGGAAGGGTTAGGGTTAGGGTTAGGGATGAAAGCACATAGGAGAAAGAGATATTCTTGAATAACTTTTTTTGTGAAGGTCGGAGAGACTTGCAAGTAGGCTCTACCCCCACTAAATGGGGTAGCGCGCATCGATCGGTACCATCCTTGAGCTTCTCCGACTTTCGGAAGGGTTAGGGTTAGGGTTAGGGATGAAAGCACATAGGAGAAAGAGATATTCTTGAATAACTTTTTTTGTGAAGGTCGGAGAGACTTGCAAGTAGGCTCTACCCCCACTAAATGGGGTAGCGCGCATCGATCGGTACCATCCTTGAGCTTCTCCGACTTTCGGAAGGGTTAGGGTTAGGGTTAGGGATGAAAGCACATAGGAGAAAGAGATATTCTTGAATAACTTTTTTTGTGAAGGTCGGAGAGACTTGGAAAGTGGTTGCATCTGGACTAATTTGGGTCCTGCGGATCGATTGGTACCATCCCCGAGCTTGTACGACCTTCGGAAGAGGTCGACCGACGAAATTCCCCCAAATCTGAGGAGATATTCTTGAATAACTTTTTTTGTGAAGGTCGGAGAGACTTGCAAGTAGGCTCTACCCCCACTAAATGGGGTAGCGCGCATCGATCGGTACCATCCTTGAGCTTCTCCGACTTTCGGAAGGGTTAGGGTTAGGGTTAGGGATGAAAGCACATAGGAGAAAGAGATATTCTTGAATAACTTTTTTTGTGAAGGTCGGAGAGACTTGCAAGTAGGCTCTACCCCCACTAAATGGGGTAGCGCACATCGATCGGTACCATCCTTGAGCTTCTCCGACTTTCGGAAGGGTTAGGGTTAGGGTTAGGGTTAGGGATGAAAGCACATAGGAGAAAGAGATATTCTTGAATAACTTTTTTTGTGAAGGTCGGAGAGACTTGGAAAGTGGTTGCATCTGGACTAATTTGGGTCCTGCGGATCGATTGGTACCATCCCCGAGCTTGTACGACCTTCGGAAGAGGTCGACCGACGAAATTCCCCCAAATCTGAGGAGATATTCTTGAATAACTTTTTTTGTGAAGGTCGGAGAGACTTGCAAGTAGGCTCTACCCCCACTAAATGGGGTTGCGCACATCGATCAGTACCATCCTTGAGCTTCTCCGACTTTCGGAAGGGTTAGGGTTAGGGTTAGGGATGAAAGCACATAGGAGAAAGAGATATTCTTGAATAACTTTTTTTGTGAAGGTCGGAGAGACTTGCAAGTAGGCTCTACCCCCACTAAATGGGGTAGCGCGCATCGATCGGTACCATCCTTGAGCTTCTCCGACTTTCGGAAGGGTTAGGGTTAGGGTTAGGGATGAAAGCACATAGGAGAAAGAGATATTCTTGAATAACTTTTTTTGTGAAGGTCGGAGAGACTTGCAAGTAGGCTCTACCCCCACTAAATGGGGTAGCGCGCATCGATTGGTACCATCCTTGAGCTTCTCCGACTTTCGGAAGGGTTAGGGTTAGGGTTAGGGATGAAAGCACATAGGAGAAAGAGATATTCTTGAATAACTTTTTTTGTGAAGGTCGGAGAGACTTGCAAGTAGGCTCTACCCCCACTAAATGGGGTAGCGCGCATCGATCGGTACCATCCTTGAGCTTCTCCGACTTTCGGAAGGGTTAGGGTTAGGGTTAGGGATGAAAGCACATAGGAGAAAGAGATATTCTTGAATAACTTTTTTTGTGAAGGTCGGAGAGACTTGGAAAGTGGTTGCATCTGGACTAATTTGGGTCCTGCGGATCGATTGGTACCATCCCCGAGCTTGTACGACCTTCGGAAGAGGTCGACCGACGAAATTCCCCCAAATCTGAGGAGATATTCTTGAATAACTTTTTTTGTGAAGGTCGGAGAGACTTGCAAGTAGGCTCTACCCCCACTAAATGGGGTTGCGCGCATCGATCGGTACCATCCTTGAGCTTCTCCGACTTTCGGAAGGGTTAGGGTTAGGGTTAGGGATGAAAGCACATAGGAGAAAGAGATATTCTTGAATAACTTTTTTTGTGAAGGTCGGAGAGACTTGCAAGTAGGCTCTACCCCCACTAAATGGGGTAGCGCGCATCGATCGGTACCATCCTTGAGCTTCTCCGACTTTCGGAAGGGTTAGGGTTAGGGTTAGGGATGAAAGCACATAGGAGAAAGAGATATTCTTGAATAACTTTTTTGGTGAAGGTCGGAGAGACTTGGAAAGTGGTTGCATCTGGACTAATTTGGGTCCTGCAGATCGATTGGTACCATCCCCGAGCTTGTACGACCTTCGGAAGAGGTCGACCGACGAAATTCCCCCAAAATCTGAGGAGATATTCTTGAATAACTTTTTTTGTGAAGGTCGGAGAGACTTGCAAGTAGGCTCTACCCCCACTAAATGGGGTTGCGCGCATCGATCAGTACCATCTTTGAGCTTTTCCGACTTTCGGAAGGGTTAGGGTTAGGGTTAGGGATGAAAGCACATAGGAGAAAGAGATATTCTTGAATAACTTTTTTTGTGAAGGTCGGAGAGACTTGCAAGTAGGCTCTACCCCCACTAAATGGGGTAGCGCGCATCGATCAGTACTATCCTTGAGCTTCTCCGACTTTCGGAAGGGTTAGGGTTAGGGTTAGGGATGAAAGCACATAGGAGAAAGAGATATTCTTGAATAACTTTTTTTGTGAAGGTCGGAGAGACTTGCAAGTAGGCTCTACCCCCACTAAATGGGGTAGCGCGCATCGATCGGTACCATCCTTGAGCTTCTCCGACTTTCGGAAGGGTTAGGGTTAGGGTTAGGGATGAAAGCACATAGGAGAAAGAGATATTCTTGAATAACTTTTTTTGTGAAGGTCGGAGAGACTTGCAAGTAGGCTCTACCCCCACTAAATGGGGTAGCGCGCATCGATCGGTACCATCCTTGAGCTTCTCCGATTTTCGGAAGGGTTAGGGTTAGGGTTAGGGATGAAAGCACATAGGAGAAAGAGATATTCTTGAATAACTTTTTTTGTGAAGGTCGGAGAGACTTGGAAAGTGGTTGCATCTGGACTAATTTGGGTCCTGCGGATCGATTGGTACCATCCCCGAGCTTGTACGACCTTCGGAAGAGGTCGACCGACGAAATTCCCCCAAATCTGAGGAGATATTCTTGAATAACTTTTTTTGTGAAGGTCGGAGAGACTTGCAAGTAGGCTCTACCCCCACTAAATGGGGTAGCGCGCATCGATCGGTACCATCCTTGAGCTTCTCCGACTTTCGGAAGGGTTAGGGTTAGGGTTAGGGATGAAAGCACATAGGAGAAAGAGATATTCTTGAATAACTTTTTTTGTGAAGGTCGGAGAGACTTGCAAGTAGGCTCTACCCCCACTAAATGGGGTAGCGCGCATCGATCGGTACCATCCTTGAGCTTCTCCGACTTTCGGAAGGGTTAGGGTTAGGGATGAAAGCACATAGGAGAAAGAGATATTCTTGAATAACTTTTTTTGTGAAGGTCGGAGAGACTTGGAAAGTGGTTGCATCTGGACTAATTTGGGTCCTGCGGATCGATTGGTACCATCCCCGAGCTTGTACGACCTTCGGAAGAGGTCGACCGACCAAATTCCCCCAAATCTGAGGAGATATTCTTGAATAACTTTTTTTGTGAAGGTCGGAGAGACTTGCAAGTAGGCTCTACCCCCACTAAATGGGGTTGCGCGCATCGATCAGTACCATCCTTGAGCTTCTCCGACTTTCGGAAGGGTTAGGGTTAGGGTTAGGGATGAAAGCACATAGGAGAAAGAGATATTCTTGAATAACTTTTTTTGTGAAGGTCGGAGAGACTTGCAAGTAGGCTCTACCCCCACTAAATGGGGTAGCGCGCATCGATCGGTACCATCCTTGAGCTTCTCCGACTTTCGGAAGGGTTAGGGTTAGGGTTAGGGATGAAAGCACATAGGAGAAAGAGATATTCTTGAATAACTTTTTTTGTGAAGGTCGGAGAGACTTGCAAGTAGGCTCTACCCCCACTAAATGGGGTAGCGCGCATCGATCGGTACCATCCTTGAGCTTCTCCGACTTTCGGAAGGGTTAGGGTTAGGGTTAGGGATGAAAGCACATAGGAGAAAGAGATATTCTTGAATAACTTTTTTTGTGAAGGTCGGAGAGACTTGCAAGTAGGCTCTACCCCCACTAAATGGGGTAACGCACATCGATCGGTACCATCCTTGAGCTTTTCCGACTTTCGGAAGGGTTAGGGTTAGGGTTAGGGATGAAAGCACATAGGAGAAAGAGATATTCTTGAATAACTTTTTTTGTGAAGGTCGGAGAGACTTGGAAAGTGGTTGCATCTGGACTAATTTGGGTCCTGCGGATCGATTGGTACCATCCCCGAGCTTGTACGACCTTCGGAAGAGGTCGACCGACGAAATTCCCCCAAATCTGAGGAGATATTCTTGAATAACTTTTTTTGTGAAGGTCGGAGAGACTTGCAAGTAGGCTCTACCCCCACTAAATGGGGTTGCGCGCATCGATCGGTACCATCCTTGAGCTTCTCCGACTTTCGGAAGGGTTAGGGTTAGGGTTAGGGATGAAAGCACATAGGAGAAAGAGATATTCTTGAATAACTTTTTTTGTGAAGGTCGGAGAGACTTGCAAGTAGGCTCTACCCCCACTAAATGGGGTAGCGCGCATCGATCGGTACTATCCTTGAGCTTCTCCGACTTTCGGAAGGGTTAGGGTTAGGGTTAGGGATGAAAGCACATAGGAGAAAGAGATATTCTTGAATAACTTTTTTTGTGAAGGTCGGAGAGACTTGCAAGTAGGCTCTACCCCCACTAAATGGGGTAGCGCGCATCGATCGGTACCATCCTTGAGCTTCTCCGACTTTCGGAAGGGTTAGGGTTAGGGATGAAAGCACATAGGAGAAAGAGATATTCTTGAATAACTTTTTTTGTGAAGGTCGGAGAGACTTGGAAAGTGGTTGCATCTGGACTAATTTGGGTCCTGCGGATCGATTGGTACCATCCCCGAGCTTGTACGACCTTCGGAAGAGGTCGACCGACCAAATTCCCCCAAATCTGAGGAGATATTCTTGAATAACTTTTTTTGTGAAGGTCGGAGAGACTTGCAAGTAGGCTCTACCCCCACTAAATGGGGTTGCGCGCATCGATCAGTACCATCCTTGAGCTTCTCCGACTTTCGGAAGGGTTAGGGTTAGGGTTAGGGATGAAAGCACATAGGAGAAAGAGATATTCTTGAATAACTTTTTTTGTGAAGGTCGGAGAGACTTGCAAGTAGGCTCTACCCCCACTAAATGGGGTAGCGCGCATCGATCGGTACCATCCTTGAGCTTCTCCGACTTTCGGAAGGGTTAGGGTTAGGGTTAGGGATGAAAGCACATAGGAGAAAGAGATATTCTTGAATAACTTTTTTTGTGAAGGTCGGAGAGACTTGGAAAGTGGTTGCATCTGGACTAATTTGGGTTCCTGCAGATCGATTGGTACCATCCCCGAGCTTGTACGACCTTCGGAAGAGGTCGACCGACGAAATTCCCCCAAACTCTGAGGAGATATTCTTGAATAACTTTTTTTGTGAAGGTCGGAGAGACTTGCAAGTAGGCTCTACCCCCACTAAATGGGGTTGCGCACATCGATCAGTACCATCCTTGAGCTTCTCCGACTTTCGGAAGGGTTAGGGTTAGGGTTAGGGATGAAAGCACATAGGAGAAAGAGATATTCTTGAATAACTTTTTTTGTGAAGGTCGGAGAGACTTGCAAGTAGGCTCTACCCCCACTAAATGGAGTAGCGCGCATCGATCAGTACCATCCTTGAGCTTCTCCGACTTTCGGAAGGGTTAGGGTTAGGGTTAGGGATGAAAGCACATAGGAGAAAGAGATATTCTTGAATAACTTTTTTTGTGAAGGTCGGAGAGACTTGCAAGTAGGCTCTACCCCCACTAAATGGGGTAGCGCGCATCGATCGGTACCATCCTTGAGCTTCTCCGACTTTCGGAAGGGTTAGGGTTAGGGTTAGGGATGAAAGCACATAGGAGAAAGAGATATTCTTGAATAACTTTTTTTGTGAAGGTCGGAGAGACTTGCAAGTAGGCTCTACCCCCACTAAATGGGGTAGCGCGCATCGATCGGTACCATCCTTGAGCTTCTCCGACTTTCGGAAGGGTTAGGGTTAGGGTTAGGGATGAAAGCACATAGGAGAAAGAGATATTCTTGAATAACTTTTTTTGTGAAGGTCGGAGAGACTTGGAAAGTGGTTGCATCTGGACTAATTTGGGTTCCTGCGGATCGATTGGTACCATCCCCGAGCTTGTACGACCTTCGGAAGAGGTCGACCGACCAAATTCCCCCAAATCTGAGGAGATATTCTTGAATAACTTTTTTTGTGAAGGTCGGAGAGACTTGCAAGTAGGCTCTACCCCCACTAAATGGGGTAGCGCGCATCGATCGGTACTATCCTTGAGCTTCTCCGACTTTCGGAAGGGTTAGGGTTAGGGTTAGGGATGAAAGCACATAGGAGAAAGAGATATTCTTGAATAACTTTTTTTGTGAAGGTCGGAGAGACTTGCAAGTAGGCTCTACCCCCACTAAATGGGGTAGCGCGCATCGATCGGTACCATCCTTGAGCTTCTCCGACTTTCGGAAGGGTTAGGGTTAGGGATGAAAGCACATAGGAGAAAGAGATATTCTTGAATAACTTTTTTTGTGAAGGTCGGAGAGACTTGGAAAGTGGTTGCATCTGGACTAATTTGGGTCCTGCGGATCGATTGGTACCATCCCCGAGCTTGTACGACCTTCGGAAGAGGTCGACCGACCAAATTCCCCCAAATCTGAGGAGATATTCTTGAATAACTTTTTTTGTGAAGGTCGGAGAGACTTGCAAGTAGGCTCTACCCCCACTAAATGGGGTTGCGCGCATCGATCAGTACCATCCTTGAGCTTCTCCGACTTTCGGAAGGGTTAGGGTTAGGGTTAGGGATGAAAGCACATAGGAGAAAGAGATATTCTTGAATAACTTTTTTTGTGAAGGTCGGAGAGACTTGCAAGTAGGCTCTACCCCCACTAAATGGGGTAGCGCGCATCGATCGGTACCATCCTTGAGCTTCTCCGACTTTCGGAAGGGTTAGGGTTAGGGTTAGGGATGAAAGCACATAGGAGAAAGAGATATTCTTGAATAACTTTTTTTGTGAAGGTCGGAGAGACTTGGAAAGTGGTTGCATCTGGACTAATTTGGGTTCCTGCAGATCGATTGGTACCATCCCCGAGCTTGTACGACCTTCGGAAGAGGTCGACCGACGAAATTCCCCCAAACTCTGAGGAGATATTCTTGAATAACTTTTTTTGTGAAGGTCGGAGAGACTTGCAAGTAGGCTCTACCCCCACTAAATGGGGTTGCGCACATCGATCAGTACCATCCTTGAGCTTCTCCGACTTTCGGAAGGGTTAGGGTTAGGGTTAGGGATGAAAGCACATAGGAGAAAGAGATATTCTTGAATAACTTTTTTTGTGAAGGTCGGAGAGACTTGCAAGTAGGCTCTACCCCCACTAAATGGAGTAGCGCGCATCGATCAGTACCATCCTTGAGCTTCTCCGACTTTCGGAAGGGTTAGGGTTAGGGTTAGGGATGAAAGCACATAGGAGAAAGAGATATTCTTGAATAACTTTTTTTGTGAAGGTCGGAGAGACTTGCAAGTAGGCTCTACCCCCACTAAATGGGGTAGCGCGCATCGATCGGTACCATCCTTGAGCTTCTCCGACTTTCGGAAGGGTTAGGGTTAGGGTTAGGGATGAAAGCACATAGGAGAAAGAGATATTCTTGAATAACTTTTTTTGTGAAGGTCGGAGAGACTTGCAAGTAGGCTCTACCCCCACTAAATGGGGTAGCGCGCATCGATCGGTACCATCCTTGAGCTTCTCCGACTTTCGGAAGGGTTAGGGTTAGGGTTAGGGATGAAAGCACATAGGAGAAAGAGATATTCTTGAATAACTTTTTTTGTGAAGGTCGGAGAGACTTGGAAAGTGGTTGCATCTGGACTAATTTGGGTCCTGCGGATCGATTGGTACCATCCCCGAGCTTGTACGACCTTCGGAAGAGGTCGACCGACGAAATTCCCCCAAATCTGAGGAGATATTCTTGAATAACTTTTTTTGTGAAGGTCGGAGAGACTTGCAAGTAGGCTCTACCCCCACTAAATGGGGTAGCGCGCATCGATCGGTACCATCCTTGAGCTTCTCCGACTTTCGGAAGGGTTAGGGTTAGGGTTAGGGATGAAAGCACATAGGAGAAAGAGATATTCTTGAATAACTTTTTTTGTGAAGGTCGGAGAGACTTGCAAGTAGGCTCTACCCCCACTAAATGGGGTAGCGCGCATCGATCGGTACCATCCTTGAGCTTCTCCGACTTTCGGAAGGGTTAGGGTTAGGGTTAGGGATGAAAGCACATAGGAGAAAGAGATATTCTTGAATAACTTTTTTTGTGAAGGTCGGAGAGACTTGGAAAGTGGTTGCATCTGGACTAATTTGGGTCCTGCGGATCGATTGGTACCATCCCCGAGCTTGTACGACCTTCGGAAGAGGTCGACCGACGAAATTCCCCCAAATCTGAGGAGATATTCTTGAATAACTTTTTTTGTGAAGGTCGGAGAGACTTGCAAGTAGGCTCTACCCCCACTAAATGGGGTTGCGCGCATCGATCAGTACCATCCTTGAGCTTCTCCGACTTTCGGAAGGGTTAGGGTTAGGGTTAGGGATGAAAGCACATAGGAGAAAGAGATATTCTTGAATAACTTTTTTTGTGAAGGTCGGAGAGACTTGCAAGTAGGCTCTACCCCCACTAAATGGGGTAACGCGCATCGATCGGTACCATCCTTGAGCTTCTCCGACTTTCGGAAGGGTTAGGGTTAGGGTTAGGGATGAAAGCACATAGGAGAAAGAGATATTCTTGAATAACTTTTTTTGTGAAGGTCGGAGAGACTTGCAAGTAGGCTCTACCCCCACTAAATGGGGTAGCGCGCATCGATCGGTACCATCCTTGAGCTTCTCCGACTTTCGGAAGGGTTAGGGTTAGGGTTAGGGATGAAAGCACATAGGAGAAAGAGATATTCTTGAATAACTTTTTTTGTGAAGGTCGGAGAGACTTGCAAGTAGGCTCTACCCCCACTAAATGGGGTAGCGCGCATCGATCGGTACCATCCTTGAGCTTCTCCGATTTTCGGAAGGGTTAGGGTTAGGGTTAGGGATGAAAGCACATAGGAGAAAGAGATATTCTTGAATAACTTTTTTTGTGAAGGTCGGAGAGACTTGGAAAGTGGTTGCATCTGGACTAATTTGGGTCCTGCGGATCGATTGGTACCATCCCCGAGCTTGTACGACCTTCGGAAGAGGTCGACCGACGAAATTCCCCCAAATCTGAGGAGATATTCTTGAATAACTTTTTTTGTGAAGGTCGGAGAGACTTGCAAGTAGGCTCTACCCCCACTAAATGGGGTAGCGCGCATCGATCGGTACCATCCTTGAGCTTCTCCGACTTTCGGAAGGGTTAGGGTTAGGGTTAGGGATGAAAGCACATAGGAGAAAGAGATATTCTTGAATAACTTTTTTTGTGAAGGTCGGAGAGACTTGCAAGTAGGCTCTACCCCCACTAAATGGGGTAGCGCGCATCGATCGGTACCATCCTTGAGCTTCTCCGACTTTCGGAAGGGTTAGGGTTAGGGATGAAAGCACATAGGAGAAAGAGATATTCTTGAATAACTTTTTTTGTGAAGGTCGGAGAGACTTGGAAAGTGGTTGCATCTGGACTAATTTGGGTCCTGCGGATCGATTGGTACCATCCCCGAGCTTGTACGACCTTCGGAAGAGGTCGACCGACCAAATTCCCCCAAATCTGAGGAGATATTCTTGAATAACTTTTTTTGTGAAGGTCGGAGAGACTTGCAAGTAGGCTCTACCCCCACTAAATGGGGTTGCGCGCATCGATCAGTACCATCCTTGAGCTTCTCCGACTTTCGGAAGGGTTAGGGTTAGGGTTAGGGATGAAAGCACATAGGAGAAAGAGATATTCTTGAATAACTTTTTTTGTGAAGGTCGGAGAGACTTGCAAGTAGGCTCTACCCCCACTAAATGGGGTAGCGCGCATCGATCGGTACCATCCTTGAGCTTCTCCGACTTTCGGAAGGGTTAGGGTTAGGGTTAGGGATGAAAGCACATAGGAGAAAGAGATATTCTTGAATAACTTTTTTTGTGAAGGTCGGAGAGACTTGCAAGTAGGCTCTACCCCCACTAAATGGGGTAGCGCGCATCGATCGGTACCATCCTTGAGCTTCTCCGACTTTCGGAAGGGTTAGGGTTAGGGTTAGGGATGAAAGCACATAGGAGAAAGAGATATTCTTGAATAACTTTTTTTGTGAAGGTCGGAGAGACTTGCAAGTAGGCTCTACCCCCACTAAATGGGGTAACGCACATCGATCGGTACCATCCTTGAGCTTTTCCGACTTTCGGAAGGGTTAGGGTTAGGGTTAGGGATGAAAGCACATAGGAGAAAGAGATATTCTTGAATAACTTTTTTTGTGAAGGTCGGAGAGACTTGGAAAGTGGTTGCATCTGGACTAATTTGGGTCCTGCGGATCGATTGGTACCATCCCCGAGCTTGTACGACCTTCGGAAGAGGTCGACCGACGAAATTCCCCCAAATCTGAGGAGATATTCTTGAATAACTTTTTTTGTGAAGGTCGGAGAGACTTGCAAGTAGGCTCTACCCCCACTAAATGGGGTTGCGCGCATCGATCGGTACCATCCTTGAGCTTCTCCGACTTTCGGAAGGGTTAGGGTTAGGGTTAGGGATGAAAGCACATAGGAGAAAGAGATATTCTTGAATAACTTTTTTTGTGAAGGTCGGAGAGACTTGCAAGTAGGCTCTACCCCCACTAAATGGGGTAGCGCGCATCGATCGGTACTATCCTTGAGCTTCTCCGACTTTCGGAAGGGTTAGGGTTAGGGTTAGGGATGAAAGCACATAGGAGAAAGAGATATTCTTGAATAACTTTTTTTGTGAAGGTCGGAGAGACTTGGAAAGTGGTTGCATCTGGACTAATTTGGGTTCCTGCAGATCGATTGGTACCATCCCCGAGCTTGTACGACCTTCGGAAGAGGTCGACCGACGAAATTCCCCCAAACTCTGAGGAGATATTCTTGAATAACTTTTTTTGTGAAGGTCGGAGAGACTTGCAAGTAGGCTCTACCCCCACTAAATGGGGTTGCGCACATCGATCAGTACCATCCTTGAGCTTCTCCGACTTTCGGAAGGGTTAGGGTTAGGGTTAGGGATGAAAGCACATAGGAGAAAGAGATATTCTTGAATAACTTTTTTTGTGAAGGTCGGAGAGACTTGCAAGTAGGCTCTACCCCCACTAAATGGAGTAGCGCGCATCGATCAGTACCATCCTTGAGCTTCTCCGACTTTCGGAAGGGTTAGGGTTAGGGTTAGGGATGAAAGCACATAGGAGAAAGAGATATTCTTGAATAACTTTTTTTGTGAAGGTCGGAGAGACTTGCAAGTAGGCTCTACCCCCACTAAATGGGGTAGCGCGCATCGATCGGTACCATCCTTGAGCTTCTCCGACTTTCGGAAGGGTTAGGGTTAGGGTTAGGGATGAAAGCACATAGGAGAAAGAGATATTCTTGAATAACTTTTTTTGTGAAGGTCGGAGAGACTTGCAAGTAGGCTCTACCCCCACTAAATGGGGTAGCGCGCATCGATCGGTACCATCCTTGAGCTTCTCCGACTTTCGGAAGGGTTAGGGTTAGGGTTAGGGATGAAAGCACATAGGAGAAAGAGATATTCTTGAATAACTTTTTTTGTGAAGGTCGGAGAGACTTGGAAAGTGGTTGCATCTGGACTAATTTGGGTCCTGCGGATCGATTGGTACCATCCCCGAGCTTGTACGACCTTCGGAAGAGGTCGACCGACGAAATTCCCCCAAATCTGAGGAGATATTCTTGAATAACTTTTTTTGTGAAGGTCGGAGAGACTTGCAAGTAGGCTCTACCCCCACTAAATGGGGTAGCGCGCATCGATCGGTACCATCCTTGAGCTTCTCCGACTTTCGGAAGGGTTAGGGTTAGGGTTAGGGATGAAAGCACATAGGAGAAAGAGATATTCTTGAATAACTTTTTTTGTGAAGGTCGGAGAGACTTGCAAGTAGGCTCTACCCCCACTAAATGGGGTAGCGCGCATCGATCGGTACCATCCTTGAGCTTCTCCGACTTTCGGAAGGGTTAGGGTTAGGGTTAGGGATGAAAGCACATAGGAGAAAGAGATATTCTTGAATAACTTTTTTTGTGAAGGTCGGAGAGACTTGGAAAGTGGTTGCATCTGGACTAATTTGGGTCCTGCGGATCGATTGGTACCATCCCCGAGCTTGTACGACCTTCGGAAGAGGTCGACCGACGAAATTCCCCCAAATCTGAGGAGATATTCTTGAATAACTTTTTTTGTGAAGGTCGGAGAGACTTGCAAGTAGGCTCTACCCCCACTAAATGGGGTTGCGCGCATCGATCAGTACCATCCTTGAGCTTCTCCGACTTTCGGAAGGGTTAGGGTTAGGGTTAGGGATGAAAGCACATAGGAGAAAGAGATATTCTTGAATAACTTTTTTTGTGAAGGTCGGAGAGACTTGCAAGTAGGCTCTACCCCCACTAAATGGGGTAACGCGCATCGATCGGTACCATCCTTGAGCTTCTCCGACTTTCGGAAGGGTTAGGGTTAGGGTTAGGGATGAAAGCACATAGGAGAAAGAGATATTCTTGAATAACTTTTTTTGTGAAGGTCGGAGAGACTTGCAAGTAGGCTCTACCCCCACTAAATGGGGTAGCGCGCATCGATCGGTACCATCCTTGAGCTTCTCCGACTTTCGGAAGGGTTAGGGTTAGGGATGAAAGCACATAGGAGAAAGAGATATTCTTGAATAACTTTTTTTGTGAAGGTCGGAGAGACTTGCAAGTAGGCTCTACCCCCACTAAATGGGGTAGCGCGCATCGATCAGTACCATCCTTGAGCTTCTCCGACTTTTGGAAGGGTTAGGGTTAGGGTTAGGGATGAAAGCACATAGGAGAAAGAGATATTCTTGAATAACTTTTTTTGTGAAGGTCGGAGAGACTTGGAAAGTGGTTGCATCTGGACTAATTTGGGTCCTGCGGATCGATTGGTACCATCCCCGAGCTTGTACGACCTTCGGAAGAGGTCGACCGACGAAATTCCCCCAAATCTGAGGAGATATTCTTGAATAACTTTTTTTGTGAAGGTCGGAGAGACTTGCAAGTAGGCTCTACCCCCACTAAATGGGGTTGCGCGCATCGATCAGTACCATCCTTGAGCTTCTCCGACTTTCGGAAGGGTTAGGGTTAGGGTTAGGGATGAAAGCACATAGGAGAAAGAGATATTCTTGAATAACTTTTTTTGTGAAGGTCGGAGAGACTTGCAAGTAGGCTCTACCCCCACTAAATGGGGTAACGCGCATCGATCGGTACCATCCTTGAGCTTCTCCGACTTTCGGAAGGGTTAGGGTTAGGGTTAGGGATGAAAGCACATAGGAGAAAGAGATATTCTTGAATAACTTTTTTTGTGAAGGTCGGAGAGACTTGCAAGTAGGCTCTACCCCCACTAAATGGGGTAGCGCGCATCGATCGGTACCATCCTTGAGCTTCTCCGACTTTCGGAAGGGTTAGGGTTAGGGTTAGGGATGAAAGCACATAGGAGAAAGAGATATTCTTGAATAACTTTTTTTGTGAAGGTCGGAGAGACTTGCAAGTAGGCTCTACCCCCACTAAATGGGGTAGCGCGCATCGATCGGTACCATCCTTGAGCTTCTCCGACTTTCGGAAGGGTTAGGGTTAGGGTTAGGGATGAAAGCACATAGGAGAAAGAGATATTCTTGAATAACTTTTTTTGTGAAGGTCGGAGAGACTTGGAAAGTGGTTGCATCTGGACTAATTTGGGTCCTGCGGATCGATTGGTACCATCCCCGAGCTTGTACGACCTTCGGAAGAGGTCGACCGACGAAATTCCCCCAAATCTGAGGAGATATTCTTGAATAACTTTTTTTGTGAAGGTCGGAGAGACTTGCAAGTAGGCTCTACCCCCACTAAATGGGGTTGCGCGCATCGATCGGTACCATCCTTGAGCTTCTCCGACTTTCGGAAGGGTTAGGGTTAGGGTTAGGGATGAAAGCACATAGGAGAAAGAGATATTCTTGAATAACTTTTTTTGTGAAGGTCGGAGAGACTTGCAAGTAGGCTCTACCCCCACTAAATGGGGTAGCGCGCATCGATCGGTACCATCCTTGAGCTTCTCCGACTTTCGGAAGGGTTAGGGTTAGGGTTAGGGATGAAAGCACATAGGAGAAAGAGATATTCTTGAATAACTTTTTTTGTGAAGGTCGGAGAGACTTGGAAAGTGGTTGCATCTGGACTAATTTGGGTCCTGCAGATCGATTGGTACCATCCCCGAGCTTGTACGACCTTCGG
The DNA here is from genome assembly GCF_963576545.1 of Limanda limanda. Lineage (NCBI taxonomy): Eukaryota > Metazoa > Chordata > Actinopteri > Pleuronectiformes > Pleuronectidae > Limanda > Limanda limanda. The sequence continues at coordinate 82,842 of NW_026870666.1, read as the reverse complement.
AAGAGGTCGACCGACGAAATTCCCCCAAAATCTGAGGAGATATTCTTGAATAACTTTTTTTGTGAAGGTCGGAGAGACTTGCAAGTAGGCTCTACCCCCACTAAATGGGGTTGCGCGCATCGATCAGTACCATCCTTGAGCTTCTCCGACTTTCGGAAGGGTTAGGGTTAGGGTTAGGGATGAAAGCACATAGGAGAAAGAGATATTCTTGAATAACTTTTTTTGTGAAGGTCGGAGAGACTTGCAAGTAGGCTCTACCCCCACTAAATGGGGTAGCGCGCATCGATCGGTACCATCCTTGAGCTTCTCCGACTTTCGGAAGGGTTAGGGTTAGGGTTAGGGATGAAAGCACATAGGAGAAAGAGATATTCTTGAATAACTTTTTTTGTGAAGGTCGGAGAGACTTGCAAGTAGGCTCTACCCCCACTAAATGGGGTAGCGCGCATCGATCGGTACCATCCTTGAGCTTCTCCGACTTTCGGAAGGGTTAGGGTTAGGGTTAGGGATGAAAGCACATAGGAGAAAGAGATATTCTTGAATAACTTTTTTTGTGAAGGTCGGAGAGACTTGCAAGTAGGCTCTACCCCCACTAAATGGGGTAGCGCGCATCGATCGGTACCATCCTTGAGCTTCTCCGACTTTCGGAAGGGTTAGGGTTAGGGTTAGGGATGAAAGCACATAGGAGAAAGAGATATTCTTGAATAACCTTTTTTGTGAAGGTCGGAGAGACTTGGAAAGTGGTTGCATCTGGACTAATTTGGGTCCTGCGGATCGATTGGTACCATCCCCGAGCTTGTACGACCTTCGGAAGAGGTCGACCGACGAAATTCCCCCAAATCTGAGGAGATATTCTTGAATAACTTTTTTTGTGAAGGTCGGAGAGACTTGCAAGTAGGCTCTACCCCCACTAAATGGGGTAGCGCGCATCGATCGGTACCATCCTTGAGCTTCTCCGACTTTCGGAAGGGTTAGGGTTAGGGTTAGGGATGAAAGCACATAGGAGAAAGAGATATTCTTGAATAACTTTTTTTGTGAAGGTCGGAGAGACTTGCAAGTAGGCTCTACCCCCACTAAATGGGGTAGCGCGCATCGATCGGTACCATCCTTGAGCTTCTCCGACTTTCGGAAGGGTTAGGGTTAGGGTTAGGGATGAAAGCACATAGGAGAAAGAGATATTCTTGAATAACTTTTTTTGTGAAGGTCGGAGAGACTTGGAAAGTGGTTGCATCTGGACTAATTTGGGTCCTGCGGATCGATTGGTACCATCCCCGAGCTTGTACGACCTTCGGAAGAGGTCGACCGACGAAATTCCCCCAAATCTGAGGAGATATTCTTGAATAACTTTTTTTGTGAAGGTCGGAGAGACTTGCAAGTAGGCTCTACCCCCACTAAATGGGGTTGCGCGCATCGATCGGTACCATCCTTGAGCTTCTCCGACTTTCGGAAGGGTTAGGGTTAGGGTTAGGGATGAAAGCACATAGGAGAAAGAGATATTCTTGAATAACTTTTTTTGTGAAGGTCGGAGAGACTTGCAAGTAGGCTCTACCCCCACTAAATGGGGTAGCGCGCATCGATCGGTACCATCCTTGAGCTTCTCCGACTTTCGGAAGGGTTAGGGTTAGGGTTAGGGATGAAAGCACATAGGAGAAAGAGATATTCTTGAATAACTTTTTTTGTGAAGGTCGGAGAGACTTGGAAAGTGGTTGCATCTGGACTAATTTGGGTCCTGCAGATCGATTGGTACCATCCCCGAGCTTGTACGACCTTCGGAAGAGGTCGACCGACGAAATTCCCCCAAAATCTGAGGAGATATTCTTGAATAACTTTTTTTGTGAAGGTCGGAGAGACTTGCAAGTAGGCTCTACCCCCACTAAATGGGGTTGCGCGCATCGATCAGTACCATCCTTGAGCTTCTCCGACTTTCGGAAGGGTTAGGGTTAGGGTTAGGGATGAAAGCACATAGGAGAAAGAGATATTCTTGAATAACTTTTTTTGTGAAGGTCGGAGAGACTTGCAAGTAGGCTCTACCCCCACTAAATGGGGTAGCGCGCATCGATCGGTACCATCCTTGAGCTTCTCCGACTTTCGGAAGGGTTAGGGTTAGGGTTAGGGATGAAAGCACATAGGAGAAAGAGATATTCTTGAATAACTTTTTTTGTGAAGGTCGGAGAGACTTGCAAGTAGGCTCTACCCCCACTAAATGGGGTAGCGCGCATCGATCGGTACCATCCTTGAGCTTCTCCGACTTTCGGAAGGGTTAGGGTTAGGGTTAGGGATGAAAGCACATAGGAGAAAGAGATATTCTTGAATAACTTTTTTTGTGAAGGTCGGAGAGACTTGCAAGTAGGCTCTACCCCCACTAAATGGGGTAGCGCGCATCGATCGGTACCATCCTTGAGCTTCTCCGACTTTCGGAAGGGTTAGGGTTAGGGTTAGGGATGAAAGCACATAGGAGAAAGAGATATTCTTGAATAACCTTTTTTGTGAAGGTCGGAGAGACTTGGAAAGTGGTTGCATCTGGACTAATTTGGGTCCTGCGGATCGATTGGTACCATCCCCGAGCTTGTACGACCTTCGGAAGAGGTCGACCGACGAAATTCCCCCAAATCTGAGGAGATATTCTTGAATAACTTTTTTTGTGAAGGTCGGAGAGACTTGCAAGTAGGCTCTACCCCCACTAAATGGGGTAGCGCGCATCGATCGGTACCATCCTTGAGCTTCTCCGACTTTCGGAAGGGTTAGGGTTAGGGTTAGGGATGAAAGCACATAGGAGAAAGAGATATTCTTGAATAACTTTTTTTGTGAAGGTCGGAGAGACTTGCAAGTAGGCTCTACCCCCACTAAATGGGGTAGCGCGCATCGATCAGTACCATCCTTGAGCTTCTCCGACTTTCGGAAGGGTTAGGGTTAGGGTTAGGGATGAAAGCACATAGGAGAAAGAGATATTCTTGAATAACTTTTTTTGTGAAGGTCGGAGAGACTTGGAAAGTGGTTGCATCTGGACTAATTTGGGTCCTGCGGATCGATTGGTACCATCCCCGAGCTTGTACGACCTTCGAAAGAGGTCGACCGACGAAATTCCCCCAAATCTGAGGAGATATTCTTGAATAACTTTTTTTGTGAAGGTCGGAGAGACTTGCAAGTAGGCTCTACCCCCACTAAATGGGGTTGCGCGCATCGATCAGTACCATCCTTGAGCTTCTCCGACTTTCGGAAGGGTTAGGGTTAGGGTTAGGGATGAAAGCACATAGGAGAAAGAGATATTCTTGAATAACTTTTTTTGTGAAGGTCGGAGAGACTTGCAAGTAGGCTCTACCCCCACTAAATGGGGTAGCGCGCATCGATCGGTACCATCCTTGAGCTTCTCCGACTTTCGGAAGGGTTAGGGTTAGGGATGAAAGCACATAGGAGAAAGAGATATTCTTGAATAACTTTTTTTGTGAAGGTCGGAGAGACTTGCAAGTAGGCTCTACCCCCACTAAATGGGGTAGCGCGCATCGATCGGTACCATCCTTGAGCTTCTCCGACTTTCGGAAGGGTTAGGGTTAGGGTTAGGGATGAAAGCACATAGGAGAAAGAGATATTCTTGAATAACTTTTTTTGTGAAGGTCGGAGAGACTTGCAAGTAGGCTCTACCCCCACTAAATGGGGTAGCGCACATCGATCGGTACCATCCTTGAGCTTCTCCGACTTTCGGAAGGGTTAGGGTTAGGGTTAGGGATGAAAGCACATAGGAGAAAGAGATATTCTTGAATAACTTTTTTTGTGAAGGTCGGAGAGACTTGGAAAGTGGTTGCATCTGGACTAATTTGGGTCCTGCGGATCGATTGGTACCATCCCCGAGCTTTTACGACCTTCGGAAGAGGTCGACCGACGAAATTCCCCCAAATCTGAGGAGATATTCTTGAATAACTTTTTTTGTGAAGGTCGGAGAGACTTGCAAGTAGGCTCTACCCCCACTAAATGGGGTTGCGCGCATCGATCGGTACCATCCTTGAGCTTCTCCGACTTTCGGAAGGGTTAGGGTTAGGGTTAGGGATGAAAGCACATAGGAGAAAGAGATATTCTTGAATAAATTTTTTTGTGAAGGTCGGAGAGACTTTCAAGTAGGCTCTACCCCCACTAAATGGGGTAGCGCGCATCGATCGGTACCATCCTTGAGCTTCTCCGACTTTCGGAAGGGTTAGGGTTAGGGTTAGGGATGAAAGCACATAGGAGAAAGAGATATTCTTGAATAACTTTTTTTTTGAAGGTCGGAGAGACTTGGAAAGTGGTTGCATCTGGACTAATTTGGGTCCTGCAGATCGATTGGTACCATCCCCGAGCTTGTACGACCTTCGGAAGAGGTCGACCGACGAAATTCCCCCAAAATCTGAGGAGATATTCTTGAATAACTTTTTTTGTGAAGGTCGGAGAGACTTGCAAGTAGGCTCTACCCCCACTAAATGGGGTTGCGCGCATCGATCAGTACCATCCTTGAGCTTCTCCGACTTTCGGAAGGGTTAGGGTTAGGGTTAGGGATGAAAGCACATAGGAGAAAGAGATATTCTTGAATAACTTTTTTTGTGAAGGTCGGAGAGACTTGCAAGTAGGCTTTACCCCCACTAAATGGGGTAGCGCGCATCGATCAGTACCATCCTTGAGCTTCTCCGACTTTCGGAAGGGTTAGGGTTAGGGTTAGGGATGAAAGCACATAGGAGAAAGAGATATTCTTGAATAACTTTTTTTGTGAAGGTCGGAGAGACTTGCAAGTAGGCTCTACCCCCACTAAATGGGGTAGCGCGCATCGATCGGTACCATCCTTGAGCTTCTCCGACTTTCGGAAGGGTTAGGGTTAGGGTTAGGGATGAAAGCACATAGGAGAAAGAGATATTCTTGAATAACTTTTTTTGTGAAGGTCGGAGAGACTTGCAAGTAGGCTCTACCCCCACTAAATGGGGTAGCGCGCATCGATCGGTACCATCCTTGAGCTTCTCCGACTTTCGGAAGGGTTAGGGTTAGGGTTAGGGATGAAAGCACATAGGAGAAAGAGATATTCTTGAATAACTTTTTTTGTGAAGGTCGGAGAGACTTGCAAGTAGGCTCTACCCCCACTAAATGGGGTAGCGCACATCGATCGGTACCATCCTTGAGCTTCTCCGACTTTCGGAAGGGTTAGGGTTAGGGTTAGGGATGAAAGCACATAGGAGAAAGAGATATTCTTGAATAACTTTTTTTGTGAAGGTCGGAGAGACTTGGAAAGTGGTTGCATCTGGACTAATTTGGGTCCTGCGGATCGATTGGTACCATCCCCGAGCTTGTACGACCTTTGAAAGAGGTCGACCGACGAAATTCCCCCAAATCTGAGGAGATATTCTTGAATAACTTTTTTTGTGAAGGTCGGAGAGACTTGCAAGTAGGCTCTACCCCCACTAAATGGGGTTGCGCGCATCGATCAGTACCATCCTTGAGCTTCTCCGACTTTCGGAAGGGTTAGGGTTAGGGTTAGGGATGAAAGCACATAGGAGAAAGAGATATTCTTGAATAACTTTTTTTGTGAAGGTCGGAGAGACTTGCAAGTAGGCTCTACCCCCACTAAATGGGGTAGCGCGCATCGATCGGTACCATTCTTGAGCTTCTCCGACTTTCGGAAGGGTTAGGGTTAGGGATGAAAGCACATAGGAGAAAGAGATATTCTTGAATAACTTTTTTTGTGAAGGTCGGAGAGACTTGCAAGTAGGCTCTACCCCCACTAAATGGGGTAGCGCGCATCGATCGGTACCATCCTTGAGCTTCTCCGACTTTCGGAAGGGTTAGGGTTAGGGTTAGGGATGAAAGCACATAGGAGAAAGAGATATTCTTGAATAACTTTTTTTGTGAAGGTCGGAGAGACTTGCAAGTAGGCTCTACCCCCACTAAATGGGGTAGCGCGCATCGATCGGTACCATCCTTGAGCTTCTCCGACTTTCGGAAGGGTTAGGGTTAGGGTTAGGGATGAAAGCACATAGGAGAAAGAGATATTCTTGAATAACTTTTTTTTTGAAGGTCGGAGAGACTTGGAAAGTGGTTGCATCTGGACTAATTTGGGTCCTGCAGATCGATTGGTACCATCCCCGAGCTTGTACGACCTTCGGAAGAGGTCGACCGACGAAATTCCCCCAAAATCTGAGGAGATATTCTTGAATAACTTTTTTTGTGAAGGTCGGAGAGACTTGCAAGTAGGCTCTACCCCCACTAAATGGGGTTGCGCGCATCGATCAGTACCATCCTTGAGCTTCTCCGACTTTCGGAAGGGTTAGGGTTAGGGTTAGGGATGAAAGCACATAGGAGAAAGAGATATTCTTGAATAACTTTTTTTGTGAAGGTCGGAGAGACTTGCAAGTAGGCTCTACCCCCACTAAATGGGGTAACGCGCATCGATCAGTACCATCCTTGAGCTTCTCCGACTTTCGGAAGGGTTAGGGTTAGGGTTAGGGATGAAAGCACATAGGAGAAAGAGATATTCTTGAATAACTTTTTTTGTGAAGGTCGGAGAGACTTGCAAGTAGGCTCTACCCCCACTAAATGGGGTAGCGCGCATCGATCGGTACCATCCTTGAGCTTCTCCGACTTTCGGAAGGGTTAGGGTTAGGGTTAGGGATGAAAGCACATAGGAGAAAGAGATATTCTTGAATAACTTTTTTTGTGAAGGTCGGAGAGACTTGCAAGTAGGCTCTACCCCCACTAAATGGGGTAGCGCGCATCGATCGGTACCATCCTTGAGCTTCTCCGACTTTCGGAAGGGTTAGGGTTAGGGTTAGGGATGAAAGCACATAGGAGAAAGAGATATTCTTGAATAACTTTTTTAGTGAAGGTCGGAGAGACTTGGAAAGTGGTTGCATCTGGACTAATTTGGGTCCTGCGGATCGATTGGTACCATCCCCGAGCTTGTACGACCTTCGGAAGAGGTCGACCGACGAAATTCCCCCAAATCTGAGGAGATATTCTTGAATAACTTTTTTTGTGAAGGTCGGAGAGACTTGCAAGTAGGCTCTACCCCCACTAAATGGGGTTGCGCGCATCGATCAGTACCATCCTTGAGCTTCTCCGACTTTCGGAAGGGTTAGGGTTAGGGTTAGGGATGAAAGCACATAGGAGAAAGAGATATTCTTGAATAACTTTTTTTGTGAAGGTCGGAGAGACTTGCAAGTAGGCTCTACCCCCACTAAATGGGGTAGCGCGCATCGATCGGTACCATCCTTGAGCTTCTCCGACTTTCGGAAGGGTTAGGGTTAGGGTTAGGGATGAAAGCACATAGGAGAAAGAGATATTCTTGAATAACTTTTTTTGTGAAGGTCGGAGAGACTTGCAAGTAGGCTCTACCCCCACTAAATGGGGTAGCGCGCATCGATCGGTACCATCCTTGAGCTTCTCCGACTTTCGGAAGGGTTAGGGTTAGGGTTAGGGATGAAAGCACATAGGAGAAAGAGATATTCTTGAATAACTTTTTTTGTGAAGGTCGGAGAGACTTGCAAGTAGGCTCTACCCCCACTAAATGGGGTAGCGCGCATCGATCAGTACCATCCTTGAGCTTCTCCGACTTTCGGAAGGGTTAGGGTTAGGGTTAGGGATGAAAGCACATAGGAGAAAGAGATATTCTTGAATAACTTTTTTTGTGAAGGTCGGAGAGACTTGGAAAGTGGTTGCATCTGGACTAATTTGGGTCCTGCGGATCGATTGGTACCATCCCCGAGCTTGTACGACCTTCGGAAGAGGTCGACCGACGAAATTCCCCCAAATCTGAGGAGATATTCTTGAATAACTTTTTTTGTGAAGGTCGGAGAGACTTGCAAGTAGGCTCTACCCCCACTAAATGGGGTTGCGCGCATCGATCGGTACCATCCTTGAGCTTCTCCGACTTTCGGAAGGGTTAGGGTTAGGGTTAGGGATGAAAGCACATAGGAGAAAGAGATATTCTTGAATAACTTTTTTTGTGAAGGTCGGAGAGACTTGCAAGTAGGCTCTACCCCCACTAAATGGGGTAGCGCGCATCGATCGGTACCATCCTTGAGCTTCTCCGACTTTCGGAAGGGTTAGGGTTAGGGTTAGGGATGAAAGCACATAGGAGAAAGAGATATTCTTGAATAACTTTTTTTGTGAAGGTCGGAGAGACTTGGAAAGTGGTTGCATCTGGACTAATTTGGGTCCTGCAGATCGATTAGTACCATCCCCGAGCTTGTACGACCTTCGGAAGAGGTCGACCGACGAAATTCCCCCAAAATCTGAGGAGATATTCTTGAATAACTTTTTTTGTGAAGGTCGGAGAGACTTGCAAGTAGGCTCTACCCCCACTAAATGGGGTTGCGCGCATCGATCAGTACCATCCTTGAGCTTCTCCGACTTTCGGAAGGGTTAGGGTTAGGGATGAAAGCACATAGGAGAAAGAGATATTCTTGAATAACTTTTTTTGTGAAGGTCGGAGAGACTTGCAAGTAGGCTCTACCCCCACTAAATGGGGTAACGCGCATCGATCAGTACCATCCTTGAGCTTCTCCGACTTTCGGAAGGGTTAGGGTTAGGGTTAGGGATGAAAGCACATAGGAGAAAGAGATATTCTTGAATAACTTTTTTTGTGAAGGTCGGAGAGACTTGCAAGTAGGCTCTACCCCCACTAAATGGGGTAGCGCGCATCGATCGGTACCATCCTTGAGCTTCTCCGACTTTCGGAAGGGTTAGGGTTAGGGTTAGGGATGAAAGCACATAGGAGAAAGAGATATTCTTGAATAACTTTTTTTGTGAAGGTCAGAGAGACTTGCAAGTAGGCTCTACCCCCACTAAATGGGGTAGCGCGCATCGATCGGTACCATCCTTGAGCTTCTCCGACTTTCGGAAGGGTTAGGGTTAGGGTTAGGGATGAAAGCACATAGGAGAAAGAGATATTCTTGAATAACTTTTTTTGTGAAGGTCGGAGAGACTTGGAAAGTGGTTGCATCTGGACTAATTTGGGTCCTGCGGATCGATTGGTACCATCCCCGAGCTTGTACGACCTTCGGAAGAGGTCGACCGACGAAATTCCCCCAAATCTGAGGAGATATTCTTGAATAACTTTTTTTGTGAAGGTCGGAGAGACTTGCAAGTAGGCTCTACCCCCACTAAATGGGGTTGCGCGCATCGATCAGTACCATCCTTGAGCTTCTCCGACTTTCGGAAGGGTTAGGGTTAGGGTTAGGGATGAAAGCACATAGGAGAAAGAGATATTCTTGAATAACTTTTTTTGTGAAGGTCGGAGAGACTTGCAAGTAGGCTCTACCCCCACTAAATGGGGTAGCGCGCATCGATCGGTACCATCCTTGAGCTTCTCCGACTTTCGGAAGGGTTAGGGTTAGGGTTAGGGATGAAAGCACATAGGAGAAAGAGATATTCTTGAATAACTTTTTTTGTGAAGGTCGGAGAGACTTGCAAGTAGGCTCTACCCCCACTAAATGGGGTAGCGCGCATCGATCGGTACCATCCTTGAGCTTCTCCGACTTTCGGAAGGGTTAGGGTTAGGGTTAGGGATGAAAGCACATAGGAGAAAGAGATATTCTTGAATAACTTTTTTTGTGAAGGTCGGAGAGACTTGCAAGTAGGCTCTACCCCCACTAAATGGGGTAGCGCGCATCGATCGGTACCATCCTTGAGCTTCTCCGACTTTCGGAAGGGTTAGGGTTAGGGATGAAAGCACATAGGAGAAAGAGATATTCTTGAATAACTTTTTTTGTGAAGGTCGGAGAGACTTGGAAAGTGGTTGCATCTGGACTAATTTGGGTCCTGCGGATCGATTGGTACCATCCCCGAGCTTGTACGACCTTCGGAAGAGGTCGACCGACGAAATTCCCCCAAATCTGAGGAGATATTCTTGAATAACTTTTTTTGTGAAGGTCGGAGAGACTTGCAAGTAGGCTCTACCCCCACTAAATGGGGTTGCGCGCATCGATCGGTACCATCCTTGAGCTTCTCCGACTTTCGGAAGGGTTAGGGTTAGGGTTAGGGATGAAAGCACATAGGAGAAAGAGATATTCTTGAATAACTTTTTTTGTGAAGGTCGGAGAGACTTGCAAGTAGGCTCTACCCCCACTAAATGGGGTAGCGCGCATCGATCGGTACCATCCTTGAGCTTCTCCGACTTTCGGAAGGGTTAGGGTTAGGGTTAGGGATGAAAGCACATAGGAGAAAGAGATATTCTTGAATAACTTTTTTTGTGAAGGTCGGAGAGACTTGGAAAGTGGTTGCATCTGGACTAATTTGGGTCCTGCAGATCGATTGGTACCATCCCCGAGCTTGTACGACCTTCGGAAGAGGTCGACCGACGAAATTCCCCCAAAATCTGAGGAGATATTCTTGAATAACTTTTTTTGTGAAGGTCGGAGAGACTTGCAAGTAGGCTCTACCCCCACTAAATGGGGTTGCGCGCATCGATCAGTACCATCCTTGAGCTTCTCCGACTTTCGGAAGGGTTAGGGTTAGGGTTAGGGATGAAAGCACATAGGAGAAAGAGATATTCTTGAATAACTTTTTTTGTGAAGGTCGGAGAGACTTGCAAGTAGGCTCTACCCCCACTAAATGGGGTAGCGCGCATCGATCAGTACCATCCTTGAGCTTCTCCGACTTTCGGAAGGGTTAGGGTTAGGGTTAGGGATGAAAGCACATAGGAGAAAGAGATATTCTTGAATACCTTTTTTTGTGAAGGTCGGAGAGACTTGCAAGTAGGCTCTACCCCCACTAAATGGGGTAGCGCGCATCGATCGGTACCATCCTTGAGCTTCTCCGACTTTCGGAAGGGTTAGGGTTAGGGTTAGGGATGAAAGCACATAGGAGAAAGAGATATTCTTGAATAACTTTTTTTGTGAAGGTCGGAGAGACTTGAAAGTAGGCTCTACCCCCACTAAATGGGGTAGCGCGCATCGATCGGTACCATCCTTGAGCTTCTCCGACTTTCGGAAGGGTTAGGGTTAGGGTTAGGGATGAAAGCACATAGGAGAAAGAGATATTCTTGAATAACTTTTTTTGTGAAGGTCGGAGAGACTTGGAAAGTGGTTGCATCTGGACTAATTTGGGTCCTGCGGATCGATTGGTACCATCCCCGAGCTTGTACGACCTTCGGAAGAGGTCGACCGACGAAATTCCCCCAAATCTGAGGAGATATTCTTGAATAACTTTTTTTGTGAAGGTCGGAGAGACTTGCAAGTAGGCTCTACCCCCACTAAATGGGGTTGCGCGCATCGATCAGTACCATCCTTGAGCTTCTCCGACTTTCGGAAGGGTTAGGGTTAGGGTTAGGGATGAAAGCACATAGGAGAAAGAGATATTCTTGAATAACTTTTTTTGTGAAGGTCGGAGAGACTTGCAAGTAGGCTCTACCCCCACTAAATGGGGTAGCGCGCATCGATCGGTACCATCCTTGAGCTTCTCCGACTTTCGGAAGGGTTAGGGTTAGGGTTAGGGATGAAAGCACATAGGAGAAAGAGATATTCTTGAATAACTTTTTTTGTGAAGGTCGGAGAGACTTGCAAGTAGGCTCTACCCCCACTAAATGGGGTAGCGCGCATCGATCGGTACCATCCTTGAGCTTCTCCGACTTTCGGAAGGGTTAGGGTTAGGGTTAGGGATGAAAGCACATAGGAGAAAGAGATATTCTTGAATAACTTTTTTTGTGAAGGTCGGAGAGACTTGCAAGTAGGCTCTACCCCCACTAAATGGGGTAGCGCGCATCGCTCGGTACCATCCTTGAGCTTCTCCGACTTTCGGAAGGGTTAGGGTTAGGGTTAGGGATGAAAGCACATAGGAGAAAGAGATATTCTTGAATAACTTTTTTTGTGAAGGTCGGAGAGACTTGGAAAGTGGTTGCATCTGGACTAATTTGGGTCCTGCGGATCGATTGGTACCATCCCCGAGCTTGTACGACCTTCGGAAGAGGTCGACCGACGAAATTCCCCCAAATCTGAGGAGATATTCTTGAATAACTTTTTTTGTGAAGGTCGGAGAGACTTGCAAGTAGGCTCTACCCCCACTAAATGGGGTTGCGCGCATCGATCGGTACCATCCTTGAGCTTCTCCGACTTTCGGAAGGGTTAGGGTTAGGGTTAGGGATGAAAGCACATAGGAGAAAGAGATATTCTTGAATAACTTTTTTTGTGAAGGTCGGAGAGACTTGCAAGTAGGCTCTACCCCCACTAAATGGGGTAGCGCGCATCGATCAGTACCATCCTTGAGCTTCTCCGACTTTCGGAAGGGTTAGGGTTAGGGTTAGGGATGAAAGCACATAGGAGAAAGAGATATTCTTGAATAACTTTTTTTGTGAAGGTCGGAGAGACTTGCAAGTAGGCTCTACCCCCACTAAATGGGGTAGCGCGCATCGATCGGTACCATCCTTGAGCTTCTCCGACTTTCGGAAGGGTTAGGGTTAGGGTTAGGGATGAAAGCACATAGGAGAAAGAGATATTCTTGAATAACTTTTTTTGTGAAGGTCGGAGAGACTTGCAAGTAGGCTCTACCCCCACTAAATGGGGTAGCGCGCATCGATCGGTACCATCCTTGAGCTTCTCCGACTTTCGGAAGGGTTAGGGTTAGGGTTAGGGATGAAAGCACATAGGAGAAAGAGATATTCTTGAATAACTTTTTTTGTGAAGGTCGGAGAGACTTGCAAGTAGGCTCTACCCCCACTAAATGGGGTAGCGCGCATCGATCGGTACCATCCTTGAGCTTCTCCGACTTTCGGAAGGGTTAGGGTTAGGGTTAGGGATGAAAGCACATAGGAGAAAGAGATATTCTTGAATAACTTTTTTTGTGAAGGTCGGAGAGACTTGCAAGTAGGCTCTACCCCCACTAAATGGGGTTGCGCGCATCGATCGGTACCATCCTTGAGCTTCTCCGACTTTCGGAAGGGTTAGGGTTAGGGTTAGGGATGAAAGCACATAGGAGAAAGAGATATTCTTGAATAACTTTTTTTGTGAAGGTCGGAGAGACTTGGAAAGTGGTTGCATCTGGACTAATTTGGGTCCTGCGGATCGATTGGTACCATCCCCGAGCTTGTACGACCTTCGGAAGAGGTCGACCGACGAAATTCCCCCAAATCTGAGGAGATATTCTTGAATAACTTTTTTTGTGAAGGTCGGAGAGACTTGCAAGTAGGCTCTACCCCCACTAAATGGGGTTGCGCGCATCGATCAGTACCATCCTTGAGCTTCTCCGACTTTCGGAAGGGTTAGGGTTAGGGTTAGGGATGAAAGCACATAGGAGAAAGAGATATTCTTGAATAACTTTTTTTGTGAAGGTCGGAGAGACTTGCAAGTAGGCTCTACCCCCACTAAATGGGGTTGCGCGCATCGATCGGTACCATCCTTGAGCTTCTCCGACTTTCGGAAGGGTTAGGGTTAGGGTTAGGGATGAAAGCACATAGGAGAAAGAGATATTCTTGAATAACTTTTTTTGTGAAGGTCGGAGAGACTTGCAAGTAGGCTCTACCCCCACTAAATGGGGTAGCGCGCATCGATCGGTACCATCCTTGAGCTTCTCCGACTTTCGGAAGGGTTAGGGTTAGGGTTAGGGATGAAAGCACATAGGAGAAAGAGATATTCTTGAATAACTTTTTTTGTGAAGGTCGGAGAGACTTGCAAGTAGGCTCTACCCCCACTAAATGGGGTTGCGCGCATCGATCGGTACCATCCTTGAGCTTCTCCGACTTTCGGAAGGGTTAGGGTTAGGGTTAGGGATGAAAGCACATAGGAGAAAGAGATATTCTTGAATAACTTTTTTTGTGAAGGTCGGAGAGACTTGCAAGTAGGCTCTACCCCCACTAAATGGGGTAGCGCGCATCGATCGGTACCATCCTTGAGCTTCTCCGACTTTCGGAAGGGTTAGGGTTAGGGTTAGGGATGAAAGCACATAGGAGAAAGAGATATTCTTGAATAACTTTTTTTGTGAAGGTCGGAGAGACTTGCAAGTAGGCTCTACCCCCACTAAATGGGGTAGCGCGCATCGATCGGTACCATCCTTGAGCTTCTCCGACTTTCGGAAGGGTTAGGGTTAGGGTTAGGGATGAAAGCACATAGGAGAAAGAGATATTCTTGAATAACTTTTTTTGTGAAGGTCGGAGAGACTTGGAAAGTGGTTGCATCTGGACTAATTTGGGTCCTGCGGATCGATTGGTACCATCCCCGAGCTTGTACGACCTTCGGAAGAGGTCGACCGACGAAATTCCCCCAAATCTGAGGAGATATTCTTGAATAACTTTTTTTGTGAAGGTCGGAGAGACTTGCAAGTAGGCTCTACCCCCACTAAATGGGGTAGCGCGCATCGATCGGTACCATCCTTGAGCTTCTCCGACTTTCGGAAGGGTTAGGGTTAGGGTTAGGGATGAAAGCACATAGGAGAAAGAGATATTCTTGAATAACTTTTTTTGTGAAGGTCGGAGAGACTTGGAAAGTGGTTGCATCTGGACTAATTTGGGTCCTGCGGATCGATTGGTACCATCCCCGAGCTTGTACGACCTTCGGAAGAGGTCGACCGACGAAATTCCCCCAAATCTGAGGAGATATTCTTGAATAACTTTTTTTGTGAAGGTCGGAGAGACTTGCAAGTAGGCTCTACCCCCACTAAATGGGGTTGCGCGCATCGATCAGTACCATCCTTGAGCTTCTCCGACTTTCGGAAGGGTTAGGGTTAGGGTTAGGGATGAAAGCACATAGGAGAAAGAGATATTCTTGAATAACTTTTTTTGTGAAGGTCGGAGAGACTTGCAAGTAGGCTCTACCCCCACTAAATGGGGTAGCGCGCATCGATCGGTACCATCCTTGAGCTTCTCCGACTTTCGGAAGGGTTAGGGTTAGGGTTAGGGATGAAAGCACATAGGAGAAAGAGATATTCTTGAATAACTTTTTTTGTGAAGGTCGGAGAGACTTGCAAGTAGGCTCTACCCCCACTAAATGGGGTAGCGCGCATCGATCGGTACCATCCTTGAGCTTCTCCGACTTTCGGAAGGGTTAGGGTTAGGGTTAGGGATGAAAGCACATAGGAGAAAGAGATATTCTTGAATAACTTTTTTTGTGAAGGTCGGAGAGACTTGCAAGTAGGCTCTACCCCCACTAAATGGGGTAGCGCACATCGATCGGTACCATCCTTGAGCTTCTCCGACTTTCGGAAGGGTTAGGGTTAGGGTTAGGGATGAAAGCACATAGGAGAAAGAGATATTCTTGAATAACTTTTTTTGTGAAGGTCGGAGAGACTTGGAAAGTGGTTGCATCTGGACTAATTTGGGTCCTGCGGATCGATTGGTACCATCCCCGAGCTTGTACGACCTTCGGAAGAGGTCGACCGACGAAATTCCCCCAAATCTGAGGAGATATTCTTGAATAACTTTTTTTGTGAAGGTCGGAGAGACTTGCAAGTAGGCTCTACCCCCACTAAATGGGGTTGCGCGCATCGATCAGTACCATCCTTGAGCTTCTCCGACTTTCGGAAGGGTTAGGGTTAGGGTTAGGGATGAAAGCACATAGGAGAAAGAGATATTCTTGAATAACTTTTTTTGTGAAGGTCGGAGAGACTTGCAAGTAGGCTCTACCCCCACTAAATGGGGTTGCGCGCATCGATCGGTACCATCCTTGAGCTTCTCCGACTTTCGGAAGGGTTAGGGTTAGGGTTAGGGATGAAAGCACATAGGAGAAAGAGATATTCTTGAATAACTTTTTTTGTGAAGGTCGGAGAGACTTGCAAGTAGGCTCTACCCCCACTAAATGGGGTAGCGCGCATCGATCGGTACCATCCTTGAGCTTCTCCGACTTTCGGAAGGGTTAGGGTTAGGGTTAGGGATGAAAGCACATAGGAGAAAGAGATATTCTTGAATAACTTTTTTTGTGAAGGTCGGAGAGACTTGCAAGTAGGCTCTACCCCCACTAAATGGGGTAGCGCGCATCGATCGGTACCATCCTTGAGCTTCTCCGACTTTCGGAAGGGTTAGGGTTAGGGTTAGGGATGAAAGCACATAGGAGAAAGAGATATTCTTGAATAACTTTTTTTGTGAAGGTCGGAGAGACTTGGAAAGTGGTTGCATCTGGACTAATTTGGGTCCTGCGGATCGATTGGTACCATCCCCGAGCTTGTACGACCTTCGGAAGAGGTCGACCGACGAAATTCCCCCAAATCTGAGGAGATATTCTTGAATAACTTTTTTTGTGAAGGTCGGAGAGACTTGCAAGTAGGCTCTACCCCCACTAAATGGGGTAGCGCGCATCGATCGGTACCATCCTTGAGCTTCTCCGACTTTCGGAAGGGTTAGGGTTAGGGTTAGGGATGAAAGCACATAGGAGAAAGAGATATTCTTGAATAACTTTTTTTGTGAAGGTCGGAGAGACTTGGAAAGTGGTTGCATCTGGACTAATTTGGGTCCTGCGGATCGATTGGTACCATCCCCGAGCTTGTACGACCTTCGGAAGAGGTCGACCGACGAAATTCCCCCAAATCTGAGGAGATATTCTTGAATAACTTTTTTTGTGAAGGTCGGAGAGACTTGCAAGTAGGCTCTACCCCCACTAAATGGGGTTGCGCGCATCGATCAGTACCATCCTTGAGCTTCTCCGACTTTCGGAAGGGTTAGGGTTAGGGTTAGGGATGAAAGCACATAGGAGAAAGAGATATTCTTGAATAACTTTTTTTGTGAAGGTCGGAGAGACTTGCAAGTAGGCTCTACCCCCACTAAATGGGGTAGCGCGCATCGATCGGTACCATCCTTGAGCTTCTCCGACTTTCGGAAGGGTTAGGGTTAGGGTTAGGGATGAAAGCACATAGGAGAAAGAGATATTCTTGAATAACTTTTTTTGTGAAGGTCGGAGAGACTTGGAAAGTGGTTGCATCTGGACTAATTTGGGTCCTGCGGATCGATTGGTACCATCCCCGAGCTTGTACGACCTTCTGAAGAGGTCGACCGACGAAATTCCCCCAAATCTGAGGAGATATTCTTGAATAACTTTTTTTGTGAAGGTCGGAGAGACTTGCAAGTAGGCTCTACCCCCACTAAATGGGGTAGCGCGCATCGATCGGTACCATCCTTGAGCTTCTCCGACTTTCGGAAGGGTTAGGGTTAGGGTTAGGGATGAAAGCACATAGGAGAAAGAGATATTCTTGAATAACTTTTTTTGTGAAGGTCGGAGAGACTTGCAAGTAGGCTCTACCCCCACTAAATGGGGTAGCGCGCATCGATCGGTACCATCCTTGAGCTTCTCCGACTTTCGGAAGGGTTAGGGTTAGGGTTAGGGATGAAAGCACATAGGAGAAAGAGATATTCTTGAATAACTTTTTTTGTAAAGGTCGGAGAGACTTGGAAAGTGGTTGCATCTGGACTAATTTGGGTCCTGCGGATCGATTGGTACCATCCCCGAGCTTGTACGACCTTCGGAAGAGGTCGACCGACGAAATTCCCCCAAATCTGAGGAGATATTCTTGAATAACTTTTTTTGTGAAGGTCGGAGAGACTTGCAAGTAGGCTCTACCCCCACTAAATGGGGTTGCGCGCATCGATCAGTACCATCCTTGAGCTTCTCCGACTTTCGGAAGGGTTAGGGTTAGGGTTAGGGATGAAAGCACATAGGAGAAAGAGATATTCTTGAATAACTTTTTTTGTGAAGGTCGGAGAGACTTGCAAGTAGGCTCTACCCCCACTAAATGGGGTAGCGGGCATCGATCGGTACCATCCTTGAGCTTCTCCGACTTTCGGAAGGGTTAGGGTTAGGGTTAGGGATGAAAGCACATAGGAGAAAGAGATATTCTTGAATAACTTTTTTTGTGAAGGTCGGAGAGACTTGCAAGTAGGCTCTACCCCCACTAAATGGGGTAGCGCGCATCGATCGGTACCATCCTTGAGCTTCTCCGACTTTCGGAAGGGTTAGGGTTAGGGTTAGGGATGAAAGCACATAGGAGAAAGAGATATTCTTGAATAACTTTTTTTGTGAAGGTCGGAGAGACTTGCAAGTAGGCTCTACCCCCACTAAATGGGGTAGCGCGCATCGATCGGTACCATCCTTGAGCTTCTCCGACTTTCGGAAGGGTTAGGGTTAGGGTTAGGGATGAAAGCACATAGGAGAAAGAGATATTCTTGAATAACTTTTTTTGTGAAGGTCGGAGAGACTTGGAAAGTGGTTGCATCTGGACTAATTTGGGTCCTGCAGATCGATTGGTACCATCCCCGAGCTTGTACGACCTTCGGAAGAGGTCGACCGACGAAATTCCCCCAAATCTGAGGAGATATTCTTGAATAACTTTTTTTGTGAAGGTCGGAGAGACTTGCAAGTAGGCTCTACCCCCACTAAATGGGGTAGCGCGCATCGATCGGTACCATCCTTGAGCTTCTCCGACTTTCGGAAGGGTTAGGGTTAGGGTTAGGGATGAAAGCACATAGGAGAAAGAGATATTCTTGAATAACTTTTTTTGTGAAGGTCGGAGAGACTTGGAAAGTGGTTGCATCTGGACTAATTTGGGTCCTGCGGATCGATTGGTACCATCCCCGAGCTTGTACGACCTTCGGAAGAGGTCGACCGACGAAATTCCCCCAAATCTGAGGAGATATTCTTGAATAACTTTTTTTGTGAAGGTCGGAGAGACTTGCAAGTAGGCTCTACCCCCACTAAATGGGGTTGCGCGCATCGATCGGTACCATCCTTGAGCTTCTCCGACTTTCGGAAGGGTTAGGGTTAGGGTTAGGGATGAAAGCACATAGGAGAAAGAGATATTCTTGAATAACTTTTTTTGTGAAGGTCGGAGAGACTTGCAAGTAGGCTCTACCCCCACTAAATGGGGTAGCGCGCATCGATCAGTACCATCCTTGAGCTTCTCCGACTTTCGGAAGGGTTAGGGTTAGGGTTAGGGATGAAAGCACATAGGAGAAAGAGATATTCTTGAATAACTTTTTTTGTGAAGGTCGGAGAGACTTGCAAGTAGGCTCTACCCCCACTAAATGGGGTAGCGCGCATCGATCGGTACCATCCTTGAGCTTCTCCGACTTTCGGAAGGGTTAGGGTTAGGGTTAGGGATGAAAGCACATAGGAGAAAGAGATATTCTTGAATAACTTTTTTTGTGAAGGTCGGAGAGACTTGCAAGTAGGCTCTACCCCCACTAAATGGGGTAGCGCGCATCGATCGGTACCATCCTTGAGCTTCTCCGACTTTCGGAAGGGTTAGGGTTAGGGTTAGGGATGAAAGCACATAGGAGAAAGAGATATTCTTGAATAACTTTTTTTGTGAAGGTCGGAGAGACTTGGAAAGTGGTTGCATCTGGACTAATTTGGGTCCTGCGGATCGATTGGTACCATCCCCGAGCTTGTACGACCTTCGGAAGAGGTCGACCGACGAAATTCACCCAAATCTGAGGAGATATTCTTGAATAACTTTTTTTGTGAAGGTCGGAGAGACTTGCAAGTAGGCTCTACCCCCACTAAATGGGGTTGCGCGCATCGATCGGTACCATCCTTGAGCTTCTCCGACTTTCGGAAGGGTTAGGGTTAGGGTTAGGGATGAAAGCACATAGGAGAAAGAGATATTCTTGAATAACTTTTTTTGTGAAGGTCGGAGAGACTTGCAAGTAGGCTCTACCCCCACTAAATGGGGTAGCGCGCATCGATCAGTACCATCCTTGAGCTTCTCCGACTTTCGGAAGGGTTAGGGTTAGGGTTAGGGATGAAAGCACATAGGAGAAAGAGATATTCTTGAATAACTTTTTTTGTGAAGGTCGGAGAGACTTGCAAGTAGGCTCTACCCCCACTAAATATGGTAGCGCGCATCGATCGGTACCATTCTTGAGCTTCTCCGACTTTCGGAAGGGTTAGGGTTAGGGTTAGGGATGAAAGCACATAGGAGAAAGAGATATTCTTGAATAACTTTTTTTGTGAAGGTCGGAGAGACTTGCAAGTAGGCTCTACCCCCACTAAATGGGGTAGCGCGCATCGATCGGTACCATCCTTGAGCTTCTCCGACTTTCGGAAGGGTTAGGGTTAGGGTTAGGGATGAAAGCACATAGGAGAAAGAGATATTCTTGAATAACTTTTTTTGTGAAGGTCGGAGAGACTTGCAAGTAGGCTCTACCCCCACTAAATGGGGTAGCGCGCATCGATCGGTACCATCCTTGAGCTTCTCCGACTTTCGGAAGGGTTAGGGTTAGGGTTAGGGATGAAAGCACATAGGAGAAAGAGATATTCTTGAATAACTTTTTTTGTGAAGGTCGGAGAGACTTGCAAGTAGGCTCTACCCCCACTAAATGGGGTTGCGCGCATCGATCGGTACCATCCTTGAGCTTCTCCGTCTTTCGGAAGGGTTAGGGTTAGGGTTAGGGATGAAAGCACATAGGAGAAAGAGATATTCTTGAATAACTTTTTTTGTGAAGGTCGGAGAGACTTGCAAGTAGGCTCTACCCCCACTAAATGGGGTAGCGCACATCGATCGGTACCATCCTTGAGCTTCTCCGACTTTCGGAAGGGTTAGGGTTAGGGTTAGGGATGAAAGCACATAGGAGAAAGAGATATTCTTGAATAACTTTTTTTGTGAAGGTCGGAGAGACTTGCAAGTAGGCTCTACCCCCACTAAATGGGGTAGCGCGCATCGATCGGTACCATCCTTGAGCTTCTCCGACTTTCGGAAGGGTTAGGGTTAGGGTTAGGGATGAAAGCACATAGGAGAAAGAGATATTCTTGAATAACTTTTTTTGTGAAGGTCGGAGAGACTTGCAAGTAGGCTCTACCCCCACTAAATGGGGTAGCGCGCATCGATCGGTACCATCCTTGAGCTTCTCCGACTTTCGGAAGGGTTAGGGTTAGGGTTAGGGATGAAAGCACATAGGAGAAAGAGATATTCTTGAATAACTTTTTTTGTGAAGGTCGGAGAGACTTGCAAGTAGGCTCTACCCCCACTAAATGGGGTTGCGCGCATCGATCGGTACCATCCTTGAGCTTCTCCGTCTTTTGGAAGGGTTAGGGTTAGGGTTAGGGATGAAAGCACATAGGAGAAAGAGATATTCTTGAATAACTTTTTTTGTGAAGGTCGGAGAGACTTGCAAGTAGGCTCTACCCCCACTAAATGGGGTAGCGCACATCGATCGGTACCATCCTTGAGCTTCTCCGACTTTCGGAAGGGTTAGGGTTAGGGTTAGGGATGAAAGCACATAGGAGAAAGAGATATTCTTGAATAACTTTTTTTGTGAAGGTCGGAGAGACTTGCAAGTAGGCTCTACCCCCACTAAATGGGGTAGCGCGCATCGATCGGTACCATCCTTGAGCTTCTCCGACTTTCGGAAGGGTTAGGGTTAGGGTTAGGGATGAAAGCACATAGGAGAAAGAGATATTCTTGAATAACTTTTTTTGTGAAGGTCGGAGAGACTTGGAAAGTGGTTGCATCTGGACTAATTTGGGTCCTGCGGATCGATTGGTACCATCCCCGAGCTTGTACGACCTTCGGAAGAGGTCGACCGACGAAATTCCCCCAAATCTGAGGAGATATTCTTGAATAACTTTTTTTGTGAAGGTCGGAGAAACTTGCAAGTAGGCTCTACCCCCACTAAATGGGGTAGCGCGCATCGATCGGTACCATCCTTGAGCTTCTCCGACTTTCGGAAGGGTTAGGGTTAGGGTTAGGGATGAAAGCACATAGGAGAAAGAGATATTCTTGAATAACTTTTTTTGTGAAGGTCGGAGAGACTTGAAAAGTGGTTGCATCTGGACTAATTTGGGTCCTGCGGATCGATTGGTACCATCCCCGAGCTTGTACGACCTTCGGAAGAGGTCGACCGACGAAATTCCCCCAAATCTGAGGAGATATTCTTGAATAACTTTTTTTGTGAAGGTCGGAGAGACTTTAAAGTAGGCTCTACCCCCACTAAATGGGGTTGCGCGCATCGATCGGTACCATCCTTGAGCTTCTCCGACTTTCGGAAGGGTTAGGGTTAGGGTTAGGGATGAAAGCACATAGGAGAAAGAGATATTCTTGAATAACTTTTTTTGTGAAGGTCGGAGAGACTTGCAAGTAGGCTCTACCCCCACTAAATGGGGTAGCGCGCATCGATCGGTACCATCCTTGAGCTTCTCCGACTTTCGGAAGGGTTAGGGTTAGGGTTAGGGATGAAAGCACATAGGAGAAAGAGATATTCTTGAATAACTTTTTTTGTGAAGGTCGGAGAGACTTGGAAAGTGGTTGCATCTGGACTAATTTGGGTCCTGCGGATCGATTGGTACCATCCCCGAGCTTGTACGACCTTCGGAAGAGGTCGACCGACGAAATTCCCCCAAATCTGAGGAGATATTCTTGAATAACTTTTTTTGTGAAGGTCGGAGAGACTTGCAAGTAGGCTCTACCCCCACTAAATGGGGTTGCGCGCATCGATCAGTACCATCCTTGAGCTTCTCCGACTTTCGGAAGGGTTAGGGTTAGGGTTAGGGATGAAAGCACATAGGAGAAAGATATATTCTTGAATAACTTTTTTTGTGAAGGTCGGAGAGACTTGCAAGTAGGCTCTACCCCCACTAAATGGGGTAGCGCGCATCGATCGGTACCATCCTTGAGCTTCTCCGACTTTCGGAAGGGTTAGGGTTAGGGTTAGGGATGAAAGCACATAGGAGAAAGAGATATTCTTGAATAACTTTTTTTGTGAAGGTCGGAGAGACTTGCAAGTAGGCTCTACCCCCACTAAATGGGGTAGCGCGCATCGATCGGTACCATCCTTGAGCTTCTCCGACTTTCGGAAGGGTTAGGGTTAGGGTTAGGGATGAAAGCACATAGGAGAAAGAGATATTCTTGAATAACTTTTTTTGTGAAGGTCGGAGAGACTTGCAAGTAGGCTCTACCCCCACTAAATGGGGTAGCGCGCATCGATCGGTACCATCCTTGAGCTTCTCCGACTTTCGGAAGGGTTAGGGTTAGGGTTAGGGATGAAAGCACATAGGAGAAAGAGATATTCTTGAATAACTTTTTTTGTGAAGGTCGGAGAGACTTGGAAAGTGGTTGCATCTGGACTAATTTGGGTCCTGCGGATCGATTGGTACCATCCCCGAGCTTGTACGACCTTCTGAAGAGGTCGACCGACGAAATTCCCCCAAATCTGAGGAGATATTCTTGAATAACTTTTTTTGTGAAGGTCGGAGAGACTTGCAAGTAGGCTCTACCCCCACTAAATGGGGTAGCGCGCATCGATCGGTACCATCCTTGAGCTTCTCCGACTTTCGGAAGGGTTAGGGTTAGGGTTAGGGATGAAAGCACATAGGAGAAAGAGATATTCTTGAATAACTTTTTTTGTGAAGGTCGGAGAGACTTGCAAGTAGGCTCTACCCCCACTAAATGGGGTAGCGCGCATCGATCGGTACCATCCTTGAGCTTCTCCGACTTTCGGAAGGGTTAGGGTTAGGGTTAGGGATGAAAGCACATAGGAGAAAGAGATATTCTTGAATAACTTTTTTTGTAAAGGTCGGAGAGACTTGGAAAGTGGTTGCATCTGGACTAATTTGGGTCCTGCGGATCGATTGGTACCATCCCCGAGCTTGTACGACCTTCGGAAGAGGTCGACCGACGAAATTCCCCCAAATCTGAGGAGATATTCTTGAATAACTTTTTTTGTGAAGGTCGGAGAGACTTGCAAGTAGGCTCTACCCCCACTAAATGGGGTTGCGCGCATCGATCAGTACCATCCTTGAGCTTCTCCGACTTTCGGAAGGGTTAGGGTTAGGGTTAGGGATGAAAGCACATAGGAGAAAGAGATATTCTTGAATAACTTTTTTTGTGAAGGTCGGAGAGACTTGCAAGTAGGCTCTACCCCCACTAAATGGGGTAGCGCGCATCGATCGGTACCATCCTTGAGCTTCTCCGACTTTCGGAAGGGTTAGGGTTAGGGTTAGGGATGAAAGCACATAGGAGAAAGAGATATTCTTGAATAACTTTTTTTGTGAAGGTCGGAGAGACTTGCAAGTAGGCTCTACCCCCACTAAATGGGGTAGCGCGCATCGATCGGTACCATCCTTGAGCTTCTCCGACTTTCGGAAGGGTTAGGGTTAGGGTTAGGGATGAAAGCACATAGGAGAAAGAGATATTCTTGAATAACTTTTTTTGTGAAGGTCGGAGAGACTTGCAAGTAGGCTCTACCCCCACTAAATGGGGTAGCGCGCATCGATCGGTACCATCCTTGAGCTTCTCCGACTTTCGGAAGGGTTAGGGTTAGGGTTAGGGATGAAAGCACATAGGAGAAAGAGATATTCTTGAATAACTTTTTTTGTGAAGGTCGGAGAGACTTGGAAAGTGGTTGCATCTGGACTAATTTGGGTCCTGCGGATCGATTGGTACCATCCCCGAGCTTGTACGACCTTCGGAAGAGGTCGACCGACGAAATTCCCCCAAATCTGAGGAGATATTCTTGAATAACTTTTTTTGTGAAGGTCGGAGAGACTTGCAAGTAGGCTCTACCCCCACTAAATGGGGTTGCGCGCATCGATCGGTACCATCCTTGAGCTTCTCCGACTTTCGGAAGGGTTAGGGTTAGGGTTAGGGATGAAAGCACATAGGAGAAAGAGATATTCTTGAATAACTTTTTTTGTGAAGGTCGGAGAGACTTGCAAGTAGGCTCTACCCCCACTAAATGGGGTAGCGCGCATCGATCGGTACCATCCTTGAGCTTCTCCGACTTTCGGAAGGGTTAGGGTTAGGGTTAGGGATGAAAGCACATAGGAGAAAGAGATATTCTTGAATAACTTTTTTTGTGAAGGTCGGAGAGACTTGGAAAGTGGTTGCATCTGGACTAATTTGGGTCCTGCGGATCGATTGGTACCATCCCCGAGCTTGTACGACCTTCGGAAGAGGTCGACCGACGAAATTCCCCCAAATCTGAGGAGATATTCTTGAATAACTTTTTTTGTGAAGGTCGGAGAGACTTGCAAGTAGGCTCTACCCCCACTAAATGGGGTTGCGCGCATCGATCAGTACCATCCTTGAGCTTCTCCGACTTTCGGAAGGGTTAGGGTTAGGGTTAGGGATGAAAGCACATAGGAGAAAGAGATATTCTTGAATAACTTTTTTTGTGAAGGTCGGAGAGACTTGCAAGTAGGCTCTACCCCCACTAAATGGGGTAGCGCGCATCGATCGGTACCATCCTTGAGCTTCTCCGACTTTCGGAAGGGTTAGGGTTAGGGATGAAAGCACATAGGAGAAAGAGATATTCTTGAATAACTTTTTTTGTGAAGGTCGGAGAGACTTGCAAGTAGGCTCTACCCCCACTAAATGGGGTAGCGCGCATCGATCGGTACCATCCTTGAGCTTCTCCGACTTTCGGAAGGGTTAGGGTTAGGGTTAGGGATGAAAGCACATAGGAGAAAGAGATATTCTTGAATAACTTTTTTTGTGAAGGTCGGAGAGACTTGCAAGTAGGCTCTACCCCCACTAAATGGGGTAGCGCGCATCGATCGGTACCATCCTTGAGCTTCTCCGACTTTCGGAAGGGTTAGGGTTAGGGTTAGGGATGAAAGCACATAGGAGAAAGAAATATTCTTGAATAACTTTTTTTGTGAAGGTCGGAGAGACTTGGAAAGTGGTTGCATCTGGACTAATTTGGGTCCTGCGGATCGATTGGTACCATCCCCGAGCTTGTACGACCTTCGGAAGAGGTCGACCGACGAAATTCCCCCAAATCTGAGGAGATATTCTTGAATAACTTTTTTTGTGAAGGTCGGAGAGACTTGCAAGTAGGCTCTACCCCCACTAAATGGGGTAGCGCACATCGATCGGTACCATCCTTGAGCTTCTCCGACTTTCGGAAGGGTTAGGGTTAGGGTTAGGGATGAAAGCACATAGGAGAAAGAGATATTCTTGAATAACTTTTTTTGTGAAGGTCGGAGAGACTTGCAAGTAGGCTCTACCCCCACTAAATGGGGGAGCGCGCATCGATCGGTACCATCCTTGAGCTTCTCCGACTTTCGGAAGGGTTAGGGTTAGGGTTAGGGATGAAAGCACATAGGAGAAAGAGATATTCTTGAATAACTTTTTTTGTAAAGGTCGGAGAGACTTGGAAAGTGGTTGCATCTGGACTAATTTGGGTCCTGCGGATCGATTGGTACCATCCCCGAGCTTGTACGACCTTCGGAAGAGGTCGACCGACGAAATTCCCCCAAATCTGAGGAGATATTCTTGAATAACTTTTTTTGTGAAGGTCGGAGAGACTTGCAAGTAGGCTCTACCCCCACTAAATGGGGTTGCGCGCATCGATCAGTACCATCCTTGAGCTTCTCCGACTTTCGGAAGGGTTAGGGTTAGGGTTAGGGATGAAAGCACATAGGAGAAAGAGATATTCTTGAATAACTTTTTTTGTGAAGGTCGGAGAGACTTGCAAGTAGGCTCTACCCCCACTAAATGGGGTAGCGCGCATCGATCGGTACCATCCTTGAGCTTCTCCGACTTTCGGAAGGGTTAGGGTTAGGGTTAGGGATGAAAGCACATAGGAGAAAGAGATATTCTTGAATAACTTTTTTTGTGAAGGTCGGAGAGACTTGCAAGTAGGCTCTACCCCCACTAAATGGGGAAGCGCGCATCGATCGGTACCATCCTTGAGCTTCTCCGACTTTCGGAAGGGTTAGGGTTAGGGTTAGGGATGAAAGCACATAGGAGAAAGAGATATTCTTGAATAACTTTTTTTGTGAAGGTCGGAGAGACTTGCAAGTAGGCTCTACCCCCACTAAATGGGGTAGCGCGCATCGATCGGTACCATCCTTGAGCTTCTCCGACTTTCGGAAGGGTTAGGGTTAGGGTTAGGGATGAAAGCACATAGGAGAAAGAGATATTCTTGAATAACTTTTTTTGTGAAGGTCGGAGAGACTTGGAAAGTGGTTGCATCTGGACTAATTTGGGTCCTGCGGATCGATTGGTACCATCCCCGAGCTTGTACGACCTTCGGAAGAGGTCGACCGACGAAATTCCCCCAAATCTGAGGAGATATTCTTGAATAACTTTTTTTGTGAAGGTCGGAGAGACTTGCAAGTAGGCTCTACCCCCACTAAATGGGGTAGCGCGCATCGATCGGTACCATCCTTGAGCTTCTCCGACTTTCGGAAGGGTTAGGGTTAGGGTTAGGGATGAAAGCACATAGGAGAAAGAGATATTCTTGAATAACTTTTTTTGTGAAGGTCGGAGAGACTTGGAAAGTGGTTGCATCTGGACTAATTTGGGTCCTGCGGATCGATTGGTACCATCCCCGAGCTTGTACGACCTTCGGAAGAGGTCGACCGACGAAATTCCCCCAAATCTGAGGAGATATTCTTGAATAACTTTTTTTGTGAAGGTCGGAGAGACTTGCAAGTAGGCTCTACCCCCACTAAATGGGGTTGCGCGCATCGATCGGTACCATCCTTGAGCTTCTCCGACTTTCGGAAGGGTTAGGGTTAGGGTTAGGGATGAAAGCACATAGGAGAAAGAGATATTCTTGAATAACTTTTTTTGTGAAGGTCGGAGAGACTTGCAAGTAGGCTCTACCCCCACTAAATGGGGTAGCGCGCATCGATCGGTACCATCCTTGAGCTTCTCCGACTTTCGGAAGGGTTAGGGTTAGGGTTAGGGATGAAAGCA
This sequence comes from Limanda limanda, assembly GCF_963576545.1. NCBI lineage: Eukaryota > Metazoa > Chordata > Actinopteri > Pleuronectiformes > Pleuronectidae > Limanda > Limanda limanda. The sequence continues at coordinate 55,281 of NW_026870666.1, read as the reverse complement.
CATAGGAGAAAGAGATATTCTTGAATAACTTTTTTTGTGAAGGTCGGAGAGACTTGGAAAGTGGTTGCATCTGGACTAATTTGGGTCCTGCGGATCGATTGGTACCATCCCCGAGCTTGTACGACCTTCGGAAGAGGTCGACCGACGAAATTCCCCCAAATCTGAGGAGATATTCTTGAATAACTTTTTTTGTGAAGGTCGGAGAGACTTGCAAGTAGGCTCTACCCCCACTAAATGGGGTTGCGCGCATCGATCAGTACCATCCTTGAGCTTCTCCGACTTTCGGAAGGGTTAGGGTTAGGGTTAGGGATGAAAGCACATAGGAGAAAGAGATATTCTTGAATAACTTTTTTTGTGAAGGTCGGAGAGACTTGCAAGTAGGCTCTACCCCCACTAAATGGGGTAGCGCGCATCGATCGGTACCATCCTTGAGCTTCTCCGACTTTCGGAAGGGTTAGGGTTAGGGTTAGGGATGAAAGCACATAGGAGAAAGAGATATTCTTGAATAACTTTTTTTGTAGAGGTCGGAGAGACTTGCAAGTAGGCTCTACCCCCACTAAATGGGGTAGCGCGCATCGATCGGTACCATCCTTGAGCTTCTCCGACTTTCGGAAGGGTTAGGGTTAGGGTTAGGGATGAAAGCACATAGGAGAAAGAGATATTCTTGAATAACTTTTTTTGTGAAGGTCGGAGAGACTTGCAAGTAGGCTCTACCCCCACTAAATGGGGTAGCGCGCATCGATCGGTACCATCCTTGAGCTTCTCCGACTTTCGGAAGGGTTAGGGTTAGGGTTAGGGATGAAAGCACATAGGAGAAAGAGATATTCTTGAATAACTTTTTTTGTGAAGGTCGGAGAGACTTGGAAAGTGGTTGCATCTGGACTAATTTGGGTCCTGCGGATCGATTGGTACCATCCCCGAGCTTGTACGACCTTCGGAAGAGGTCGACCGACGAAATTCCCCCAAATCTGAGGAGATATTCTTGAATAACTTTTTTTGTGAAGGTCGGAGAGACTTGCAAGTAGGCTCTACCCCCACTAAATGGGGTAGCGCGCATCGATCGGTACCATCCTTGAGCTTCTCCGACTTTCGGAAGGGTTAGGGTTAGGGTTAGGGATGAAAGCACATAGGAGAAAGAGATATTCTTGAATAACTTTTTTTGTGAAGGTCGGAGAGACTTGCAAGTAGGCTCTACCCCCACTAAATGGGGGAGCGCGCATCGATCGGTACCATCCTTGAGCTTCTCCGACTTTCGGAAGGGTTAGGGTTAGGGTTAGGGATGAAAGCACATAGGAGAAAGAGATATTCTTGAATAACTTTTTTTGTGAAGGTCGGAGAGACTTGCAAGTAGGCTCTACCCCCACTAAATGGGGTAGCGCGCATCGATCGGTACCATCTTTGAGCTTCTCCGACTTTCGGAAGGGTTAGGGTTAGGGTTAGGGATGAAAGCACATAGGAGAAAGAGATATTCTTGAATAACTTTTTTTGTGAAGGTCGGAGAGACTTGCAAGTAGGCTCTACCCCCACTAAATGGGGTAACGCGCATTGATCGGTACCATCCTTGAGCTTCTCCGACTTTCGGAAGGGATAGGGTTAGGGTTAGGGATGAAAGCACATAGGAGAAAGAGATATTCTTGAATAACTTTTTTTGTGAAGGTCGGAGAGACTTGCAAGTAGGCTCTACCCCCACTAAATGGGGTAGCGCGCATCGATCGGTACCATCCTTGAGCTTCTCCGACTTTCGGAAGGGTTAGGGTTAGGGTTAGGGATGAAAGCACATAGGAGAAAGAGATATTCTTGAATAACTTTTTTTGTGAAGGTCGGAGAGACTTGGAAAGTGGTTGCATCTGGACTAATTTGGGTCCTGCGGATCGATTGGTACCATCCCCGAGCTTGTACGACCTTCGGAAGAGGTCGACCGACGAAATTCCCCCAAATCTGAGGAGATATTCTTGAATAACTTTTTTTGTGAAGGTCGGAGAGACTTGCAAGTAGGCTCTACCCCCACTAAATGGGGTAGCGCGCATCGATCGGTACCATCCTTGAGCTTCTCCGACTTTCGGAAGGGTTAGGGTTAGGGTTAGGGATGAAAGCACATAGGAGAAAGAGATATTCTTGAATAACTTTTTTTGTGAAGGTTGGAGAGACTTGGAAAGTGGTTGCATCTGGACTAATTTGGGTCCTGCGGATCGATTGGTACCATCCCCGAGCTTGTACGACCTTCGGAAGAGGTCGACCGACGAAATTCCCCCAAATCTGAGGAGATATTCTTGAATAACTTTTTTTGTGAAGGTCGGAGAGACTTGCAAGTAGGCTCTACCCCCACTAAATGGGGTTGCGCGCATCGATCGGTACCATCCTTGAGCTTCTCCGACTTTCGGAAGGGTTAGGGTTAGGGATGAAAGCACATAGGAGAAAGAGATATTCTTGAATAACTTTTTTTGTGAAGGTCGGAGAGACTTGCAAGTAGGCTCTACCCCCACTAAATGGGGTAGCGCGCATCGATCGGTACCATCCTTGAGCTTCTCCGACTTTCGGAAGGGTTAGGGTTAGGGTTAGGGATGAAAGCACATAGGAGAAAGAGATATTCTTGAATAACTTTTTTTGTGAAGGTCGGAGAGACTTGCAAGTAGGCTCTACCCCCACTAAATGGGGTAGCGCGCATCGATCGGTACCATCTTTGAGCTTCTCCGACTTTCGGAAGGGTTAGGGTTAGGGTTAGGGATGAAAGCACATAGGAGAAAGAGATATTCTTGAATAACTTTTTTTGTGAAGGTCGGAGAGACTTGCAAGTAGGCTCTACCCCCACTAAATGGGGTAGCGCGCATCGATCGGTACCATCCTTGAGCTTCTCCGACTTTCGGAAGGGTTAGGGTTAGGGTTAGGGATGAAAGCACATAGGAGAAAGAGATATTCTTGAATAACTTTTTTTGTAAAGGTCGGAGAGACTTGGAAAGTGGTTGCATCTGGACTAATTTGGGGTCTGCGGATCGATTGGTACCATCCCCGAGCTTGTACGACCTTCGGAAGAGGTCGACCGACGAAATCCCCCCAAATCTGAGGAGATATTCTTGAATAACTTTTTTTGTGAAGGTCGGAGAGACTTGCAAGTAGGCTCTACCCCCACTAAATGGGGTTGCGCGCATCGATCAGTACCATCCTTGAGCTTCTCCGACTTTCGGAAGGGTTAGGGTTAGGGTTAGGGATGAAAGCACATAGGAGAAAGAGATATTCTTGAATAACTTTTTTTGTGAAGGTCGGAGAGACTTGCAAGTAGGCTCTACCCCCACTAAATGGGGTAGCGCGCATCGATCGGTACCATCCTTGAGCTTCTCCGACTTTCGGAAGGGTTAGGGTTAGGGTTAGGGATGAAAGCACATAGGAGAAAGAGATATTCTTGAATAACTTTTTTTGTGAAGGTCGGAGAGACTTGGAAAGTGGTTGCATCTGGACTAATTTGGGTCCTGCAGATCGATTGGTACCATCCCCGAGCTTGTACGACCTTCGGAAGAGGTCGACCGACGAAATTCCCCCAAAATCTGAGGAGATATTCTTGAATAACTTTTTTTGTGAAGGTCGGAGAGACTTGCAAGTAGGCTCTACCCCCACTAAATGGGGTTGCGCGCATCGATCAGTACCATCCTTGAGCTTCTCCGACTTTCGGAAGGGTTAGGGTTAGGGTTAGGGATGAAAGCACATAGGAGAAAGAGATATTCTTGAATAACTTTTTTTGTGAAGGTCGGAGAGACTTGCAAGTAGGCTCTACCCCCACTAAATGGGGTAGCGCGCATCGATCAGTACCATCCTTGAGCTTCTCCGACTTTCGGAAGGGTTAGGGTTAGGGTTAGGGATGAAAGCACATAGGAGAAAGAGATATTCTTGAATAACTTTTTTTGTGAAGGTCGGAGAGACTTGCAAGTAGGCTCTACCCCCACTAAATGGGGTAGCGCGCATCGATCGGTACCATCCTTGAGCTTCTCCGACTTTCGGAAGGGTTAGGGTTAGGGTTAGGGATGAAAGCACATAGGAGAAAGAGATATTCTTGAATAACTTTTTTTGTGAAGGTCGGAGAGACTTGCAAGTAGGCTCTACCCCCACTAAATGGGGTAGCGCGCATCGATCGGTACCATCCTTGAGCTTCTCCGACTTTCGGAAGGGTTAGGGTTAGGGTTAGGGATGAAAGCACATAGGAGAAAGAGATATTCTTGAATAACTTTTTTTGTGAAGGTCGGAGAGACTTGCAAGTAGGCTCTACCCCCACTAAATGGGGTAGCGCGCATCGATCGGTACCATCCTTGAGCTTCTCCGACTTTCGGAAGGGTTAGGGTTAGGGTTAGGGATGAAAGCACATAGGAGAAAGAGATATTCTTGAATAACTTTTTTTGTGAAGGTCGGAGAGACTTGCAAGTAGGCTCTACCCCCACTAAATGGGGTTGCGCGCATCGATCGGTACCATCCTTGAGCTTCTCCGACTTTCGGAAGGGTTAGGGTTAGGGTTAGGGATGAAAGCACATAGGAGAAAGAGATATTCTTGAATAACTTTTTTTGTGAAGGTCGGAGAGACTTGCAAGTAGGCTCTACCCCCACTAAATGGGGTAGCGCGCATCGATCGGTACCATCCTTGAGCTTCTCCGACTTTCGGAAGGGTTAGGGTTAGGGTTAGGGATGAAAGCACATAGGAGAAAGAGATATTCTTGAATAACTTTTTTTGTGAAGGTCGGAGAGACTTGCAAGTAGGCTCTACCCCCACTAAATGGGGTAGCGCGCATCGATCGGTACCATCCTTGAGCTTCTCCGACTTTCGGAAGGGTTAGGGTTAGGGTTAGGGATGAAAGCACATAGGAGAAAGAGATATTCTTGAATAACTTTTTTTGTGAAGGTCGGAGAGACTTGGAAAGTGGTTGCATCTGGACTAATTTGGGTCCTGCGGATCGATTGGTACCATCCCCGAGCTTGTACGACCTTCGGAAGAGGTCGACCGACGAAATTCCCCCAAATCTGAGGAGATATTCTTGAATAACTTTTTTTGTGAAGGTCGGAGAAACTTGCAAGTAGGCTCTACCCCCACTAAATGGGGTAGCGCGCATCGATCGGTACCATCCTTGAGCTTCTCCGACTTTCGGAAGGGTTAGGGTTAGGGTTAGGGATGAAAGCACATAGGAGAAAGAGATATTCTTGAATAACTTTTTTTGTGAAGGTCGGAGAGACTTGGAAAGTGGTTGCATCTGGACTAATTTGGGTCCTGCGGATCGATTGGTACCATCCCCGAGCTTGTACGACCTTCGGAAGAGGTCGACCGACGAAATTCCCCCAAATCTGAGGAGATATTCTTGAATAACTTTTTTTGTGAAGGTCGGAGAGACTTGAAAGTAGGCTCTACCCCCACTAAATGGGGTTGCGCGCATCGATCGGTACCATCCTTGAGCTTCTCCGACTTTCGGAAGGGTTAGGGTTAGGGTTAGGGATGAAAGCACATAGGAGAAAGAGATATTCTTGAATAACTTTTTTTGTGAAGGTCGGAGAGACTTGCAAGTAGGCTCTACCCCCACTAAATGGGGTAGCGCGCATCGATCGGTACCATCCTTGAGCTTCTCCGACTTTCGGAAGGGTTAGGGTTAGGGTTAGGGATGAAAGCACATAGGAGAAAGAGATATTCTTGAATAACTTTTTTTGTGAAGGTCGGAGAGACTTGGAAAGTGGTTGCATCTGGACTAATTTGGGTCCTGCGGATCGATTGGTACCATCCCCGAGCTTGTACGACCTTCGGAAGAGGTCGACCGACGAAATTCCCCCAAATCTGAGGAGATATTCTTGAATAACTTTTTTTGTGAAGGTCGGAGAGACTTGCAAGTAGGCTCTACCCCAACTAAATGGGGTTGCGCGCATCGATCAGTACCATCCTTGAGCTTCTCCGACTTTCGGAAGGGTTAGGGTTAGGGTTAGGGATGAAAGCACATAGGAGAAAGAGATATTCTTGAATAACTTTTTTTGTGAAGGTCGGAGAGACTTGCAAGTAGGCTCTACCCCCACTAAATGGGGTAGCGCGCATCGATCGGTACCATCCTTGAGCTTCTCCGACTTTCGGAAGGGTTAGGGTTAGGGTTAGGGATGAAAGAACATAGGAGAAAGAGATATTCTTGAATAACTTTTTTTGTGAAGGTCGGAGAGACTTGCAAGTAGGCTCTACCCCCACTAAATGGGGTAGCGCGCATCGATCGGTACCATCCTTGAGCTTCTCCGACTTTCGGAAGGGTTAGGGTTAGGGTTAGGGATGAAAGCACATAGGAGAAAGAGATATTCTTGAATAACTTTTTTTGTGAAGGTCGGAGAGACTTGCAAGTAGGCTCTACCCCCACTAAATGGGGTAGCGCGCATCGATCGGTACCATCCTTGAGCTTCTCCGACTTTCGGAAGGGTTAGGGTTAGGGTTAGGGATGAAAGCACATAGGAGAAAGAGATATTCTTGAATAACTTTTTTTGTGAAGGTCGGAGAGACTTGGAAAGTGGTTGCATCTGGACTAATTTGGGTCCTGCGGATCGATTGGTACCATCCCCGAGCTTGTACGACCTTCGGAAGAGGTCGACCGACGAAATTCCCCCAAATCTGAGGAGATATTCTTGAATAACTTTTTTTGTGAAGGTCGGAGAGACTTGCAAGTAGGCTCTACCCCCACTAAATGGGGTAGCGCGCATCGATCGGTACCATCCTTGAGCTTCTCCGACTTTCGGAAGGGTTAGGGTTAGGGTTAGGGATGAAAGCACATAGGAGAAAGAGATATTCTTGAATAACTTTTTTTGTGAAGGTCGGAGAGACTTGCAAGTAGGCTCTACCCCCACTAAATGGGGGAGCGCGCATCGATCGGTACCATCCTTGAGCTTCTCCGACTTTCGGAAGGGTTAGGGTTAGGGTTAGGGATGAAAGCACATAGGAGAAAGAGATATTCTTGAATAACTTTTTTTGTGAAGGTCGGAGAGACTTGCAAGTAGGCTCTACCCCCACTAAATGGGGTAGCGCGCATCGATCGGTACCATCTTTGAGCTTCTCCGACTTTCGGAAGGGTTAGGGTTAGGGTTAGGGATGAAAGCACATAGGAGAAAGAGATATTCTTGAATAACTTTTTTTGTGAAGGTCGGAGAGACTTGCAAGTAGGCTCTACCCCCACTAAATGGGGTAACGCGCATTGATCGGTACCATCCTTGAGCTTCTCCGACTTTCGGAAGGGTTAGGGTTAGGGTTAGGGATGAAAGCACATAGGAGAAAGAGATATTCTTGAATAACTTTTTTTGTGAAGGTCGGAGAGACTTGCAAGTAGGCTCTACCCCCACTAAATGGGGTAGCGCGCATCGATCGGTACCATCCTTGAGCTTCTCCGACTTTCGGAAGGGTTAGGGTTAGGGTTAGGGATGAAAGCACATAGGAGAAAGAGATATTCTTGAATAACTTTTTTTGTGAAGGTCGGAGAGACTTGGAAAGTGGTTGCATCTGGACTAATTTGGGTCCTGCGGATCGATTGGTACCATCCCCGAGCTTGTACGACCTTCGGAAGAGGTCGACCGACGAAATTCCCCCAAATCTGAGGAGATATTCTTGAATAACTTTTTTTGTGAAGGTCGGAGAGACTTGAAAGTAGGCTCTACCCCCACTAAATGGGGTTGCGCGCATCGATCGGTACCATCCTTGAGCTTCTCCGACTTTCGGAAGGGTTAGGGTTAGGGTTAGGGATGAAAGCACATAGGAGAAAGAGATATTCTTGAATAACTTTTTTTGTGAAGGTCGGAGAGACTTGCAAGTAGGCTCTACCCCCACTAAATGGGGTAGCGCGCATCGATCGGTACCATCCTTGAGCTTCTCCGACTTTCGGAAGGGTTAGGGTTAGGGTTAGGGATGAAAGCACATAGGAGAAAGAGATATTCTTGAATAACTTTTTTTGTGAAGGTCGGAGAGACTTGGAAAGTGGTTGCATCTGGACTAATTTGGGTCCTGCGGATCGATTGGTACCATCCCCGAGCTTGTACGACCTTCGGAAGAGGTCGACCGACGAAATTCCCCCAAATCTGAGGAGATATTCTTGAATAACTTTTTTTGTGAAGGTCGGAGAGACTTGCAAGTAGGCTCTACCCCAACTAAATGGGGTTGCGCGCATCGATCAGTACCATCCTTGAGCTTCTCCGACTTTCGGAAGGGTTAGGGTTAGGGTTAGGGATGAAAGCACATAGGAGAAAGAGATATTCTTGAATAACTTTTTTTGTGAAGGTCGGAGAGACTTGCAAGTAGGCTCTACCCCCACTAAATGGGGTAGCGCGCATCGATCGGTACCATCCTTGAGCTTCTCCGACTTTCGGAAGGGTTAGGGTTAGGGTTAGGGATGAAAGAACATAGGAGAAAGAGATATTCTTGAATAACTTTTTTTGTGAAGGTCGGAGAGACTTGCAAGTAGGCTCTACCCCCACTAAATGGGGTAGCGCGCATCGATCGGTACCATCCTTGAGCTTCTCCGACTTTCGGAAGGGTTAGGGTTAGGGTTAGGGATGAAAGCACATAGGAGAAAGAGATATTCTTGAATAACTTTTTTTGTGAAGGTCGGAGAGACTTGCAAGTAGGCTCTACCCCCACTAAATGGGGTAGCGCGCATCGATCGGTACCATCCTTGAGCTTCTCCGACTTTCGGAAGGGTTAGGGTTAGGGTTAGGGATGAAAGCACATAGGAGAAAGAGATATTCTTGAATAACTTTTTTTGTGAAGGTCGGAGAGACTTGGAAAGTGGTTGCATCTGGACTAATTTGGGTCCTGCGGATCGATTGGTACCATCCCCGAGCTTGTACGACCTTCGGAAGAGGTCGACCGACGAAATTCCCCCAAATCTGAGGAGATATTCTTGAATAACTTTTTTTGTGAAGGTCGGAGAGACTTGCAAGTAGGCTCTACCCCCACTAAATGGGGTAGCGCGCATCGATCGGTACCATCCTTGAGCTTCTCCGACTTTCGGAAGGGTTAGGGTTAGGGTTAGGGATGAAAGCACATAGGAGAAAGAGATATTCTTGAATAACTTTTTTTGTGAAGGTCGGAGAGACTTGCAAGTAGGCTCTACCCCCACTAAATGGGGGAGCGCGCATCGATCGGTACCATCCTTGAGCTTCTCCGACTTTCGGAAGGGTTAGGGTTAGGGTTAGGGATGAAAGCACATAGGAGAAAGAGATATTCTTGAATAACTTTTTTTGTGAAGGTCGGAGAGACTTGCAAGTAGGCTCTACCCCCACTAAATGGGGTAGCGCGCATCGATCGGTACCATCTTTGAGCTTCTCCGACTTTCGGAAGGGTTAGGGTTAGGGTTAGGGATGAAAGCACATAGGAGAAAGAGATATTCTTGAATAACTTTTTTTGTGAAGGTCGGAGAGACTTGCAAGTAGGCTCTACCCCCACTAAATGGGGTAACGCGCATTGATCGGTACCATCCTTGAGCTTCTCCGACTTTCGGAAGGGTTAGGGTTAGGGTTAGGGATGAAAGCACATAGGAGAAAGAGATATTCTTGAATAACTTTTTTTGTGAAGGTCGGAGAGACTTGCAAGTAGGCTCTACCCCCACTAAATGGGGTAGCGCGCATCGATCGGTACCATCCTTGAGCTTCTCCGACTTTCGGAAGGGTTAGGGTTAGGGTTAGGGATGAAAGCACATAGGAGAAAGAGATATTCTTGAATAACTTTTTTTGTGAAGGTCGGAGAGACTTGGAAAGTGGTTGCATCTGGACTAATTTGGGTCCTGCGGATCGATTGGTACCATCCCCGAGCTTGTACGACCTTCGGAAGAGGTCGACCGACGAAATTCCCCCAAATCTGAGGAGATATTCTTGAATAACTTTTTTTGTGAAGGTCGGAGAGACTTGCAAGTAGGCTCTACCCCCACTAAATGGGGTAGCGCGCATCGATCGGTACCATCCTTGAGCTTCTCCGACTTTCGGAAGGGTTAGGGTTAGGGTTAGGGATGAAAGCACATAGGAGAAAGAGATATTCTTGAATAACTTTTTTTGTGAAGGTTGGAGAGACTTGGAAAGTGGTTGCATCTGGACTAATTTGGGTCCTGCGGATCGATTGGTACCATCCCCGAGCTTGTACGACCTTCGGAAGAGGTCGACCGACGAAATTCCCCCAAATCTGAGGAGATATTCTTGAATAACTTTTTTTGTGAAGGTCGGAGAGACTTGCAAGTAGGCTCTACCCCCACTAAATGGGGTTGCGCGCATCGATCGGTACCATCCTTGAGCTTCTCCGACTTTCGGAAGGGTTAGGGTTAGGGTTAGGGATGAAAGCACATAGGAGAAAGAGATATTCTTGAATAACTTTTTTTGTGAAGGTCGGAGAGACTTGCAAGTAGGCTCTACCCCCACTAAATGGGGTAGCGCGCATCGATCGGTACCATCCTTGAGCTTCTCCGACTTTCGGAAGGGTTAGGGTTAGGGTTAGGGATGAAAGCACATACGAGAAAGAGATATTCTTGAATAACTTTTTTTGTGAAGGTCGGAGAGACTTGCAAGTAGGCTCTACCCCCACTAAATGGGGTAGCGCGCATCGATCGGTACCATCTTTGAGCTTCTCCGACTTTCGGAAGGGTTAGGGTTAGGGTTAGGGATGAAAGCACATAGGAGAAAGAGATATTCTTGAATAACTTTTTTTGTGAAGGTCGGAGAGACTTGCAAGTAGGCTCTACCCCCACTAAATGGGGTAGCGCGCATCGATCGGTACCATCCTTGAGCTTCTCCGACTTTCGGAAGGGTTAGGGTTAGGGTTAGGGATGAAAGCACATAGGAGAAAGAGATATTCTTGAATAACTTTTTTTGTAAAGGTCGGAGAGACTTGGAAAGTGGTTGCATCTGGACTAATTTGGGGTCTGCGGATCGATTGGTACCATCCCCGAGCTTGTACGACCTTCGGAAGAGGTCGACCGACGAAATCCCCCCAAATCTGAGGAGATATTCTTGAATAACTTTTTTTGTGAAGGTCGGAGAGACTTGCAAGTAGGCTCTACCCCCACTAAATGGGGTTGCGCGCATCGATCAGTACCATCCTTGAGCTTCTCCGACTTTCGGAAGGGTTAGGGTTAGGGTTAGGGATGAAAGCACATAGGAGAAAGAGATATTCTTGAATAACTTTTTTTGTGAAGGTCGGAGAGACTTGCAAGTAGGCTCTACCCCCACTAAATGGGGTAGCGCGCATCGATCGGTACCATCCTTGAGCTTCTCCGACTTTCGGAAGGGTTAGGGTTAGGGTTAGGGATGAAAGCACATAGGAGAAAGAGATATTCTTGAATAACTTTTTTTGTGAAGGTCGGAGAGACTTGGAAAGTGGTTGCATCTGGACTAATTTGGGTCCTGCAGATCGATTGGTACCATCCCCGAGCTTGTACGACCTTCGGAAGAGGTCGACCGACGAAATTCCCCCAAAATCTGAGGAGATATTCTTGAATAACTTTTTTTGTGAAGGTCGGAGAGACTTGCAAGTAGGCTCTACCCCCACTAAATGGGGTTGCGCGCATCGATCAGTACCATCCTTGAGCTTCTCCGACTTTCGGAAGGGTTAGGGTTAGGGTTAGGGATGAAAGCACATAGGAGAAAGAGATATTCTTGAATAACTTTTTTTGTGAAGGTCGGAGAGACTTGCAAGTAGGCTCTACCCCCACTAAATGGGGTAGCGCGCATCGATCAGTACCATCCTTGAGCTTCTCCGACTTTCGGAAGGGTTAGGGTTAGGGTTAGGGATGAAAGCACATAGGAGAAAGAGATATTCTTGAATAACTTTTTTTGTGAAGGTCGGAGAGACTTGCAAGTAGGCTCTACCCCCACTAAATGGGGTAGCGCGCATCGATCGGTACCATCCTTGAGCTTCTCCGACTTTCGGAAGGGTTAGGGTTAGGGTTAGGGATGAAAGCACATAGGAGAAAGAGATATTCTTGAATAACTTTTTTTGTGAAGGTCGGAGAGACTTGCAAGTAGGCTCTACCCCCACTAAATGGGGTAGCGCGCATCGATCGGTACCATCCTTGAGCTTCTCCGACTTTCGGAAGGGTTAGGGTTAGGGTTAGGGATGAAAGCACATAGGAGAAAGAGATATTCTTGAATAACTTTTTTTGTGAAGGTCGGAGAGACTTGCAAGTAGGCTCTACCCCCACTAAATGGGGTAGCGCGCATCGATCGGTACCATCCTTGAGCTTCTCCGACTTTCGGAAGGGTTAGGGTTAGGGTTAGGGATGAAAGCACATAGGAGAAAGAGATATTCTTGAATAACTTTTTTTGTGAAGGTCGGAGAGACTTGCAAGTAGGCTCTACCCCCACTAAATGGGGTTGCGCGCATCGATCGGTACCATCCTTGAGCTTCTCCGACTTTCGGAAGGGTTAGGGTTAGGGTTAGGGATGAAAGCACATAGGAGAAAGAGATATTCTTGAATAACTTTTTTTGTGAAGGTCGGAGAGACTTGCAAGTAGGCTCTACCCCCACTAAATGGGGTAGCGCGCATCGATCGGTACCATCCTTGAGCTTCTCCGACTTTCGGAAGGGTTAGGGTTAGGGTTAGGGATGAAAGCACATAGGAGAAAGAGATATTCTTGAATAACTTTTTTTGTGAAGGTCGGAGAGACTTGCAAGTAGGCTCTACCCCCACTAAATGGGGTAGCGCGCATCGATCGGTACCATCCTTGAGCTTCTCCGACTTTCGGAAGGGTTAGGGTTAGGGTTAGGGATGAAAGCACATAGGAGAAAGAGATATTCTTGAATAACTTTTTTTGTGAAGGTCGGAGAGACTTGGAAAGTGGTTGCATCTGGACTAATTTGGGTCCTGCGGATCGATTGGTACCATCCCCGAGCTTGTACGACCTTCGGAAGAGGTCGACCGACGAAATTCCCCCAAATCTGAGGAGATATTCTTGAATAACTTTTTTTGTGAAGGTCGGAGAAACTTGCAAGTAGGCTCTACCCCCACTAAATGGGGTAGCGCGCATCGATCGGTACCATCCTTGAGCTTCTCCGACTTTCGGAAGGGTTAGGGTTAGGGTTAGGGATGAAAGCACATAGGAGAAAGAGATATTCTTGAATAACTTTTTTTGTGAAGGTCGGAGAGACTTGGAAAGTGGTTGCATCTGGACTAATTTGGGTCCTGCGGATCGATTGGTACCATCCCCGAGCTTGTACGACCTTCGGAAGAGGTCGACCGACGAAATTCCCCCAAATCTGAGGAGATATTCTTGAATAACTTTTTTTGTGAAGGTCGGAGAGACTTGAAAGTAGGCTCTACCCCCACTAAATGGGGTTGCGCGCATCGATCGGTACCATCCTTGAGCTTCTCCGACTTTCGGAAGGGTTAGGGTTAGGGTTAGGGATGAAAGCACATAGGAGAAAGAGATATTCTTGAATAACTTTTTTTGTGAAGGTCGGAGAGACTTGCAAGTAGGCTCTACCCCCACTAAATGGGGTAGCGCGCATCGATCGGTACCATCCTTGAGCTTCTCCGACTTTCGGAAGGGTTAGGGTTAGGGTTAGGGATGAAAGCACATAGGAGAAAGAGATATTCTTGAATAACTTTTTTTGTGAAGGTCGGAGAGACTTGGAAAGTGGTTGCATCTGGACTAATTTGGGTCCTGCGGATCGATTGGTACCATCCCCGAGCTTGTACGACCTTCGGAAGAGGTCGACCGACGAAATTCCCCCAAATCTGAGGAGATATTCTTGAATAACTTTTTTTGTGAAGGTCGGAGAGACTTGCAAGTAGGCTCTACCCCAACTAAATGGGGTTGCGCGCATCGATCAGTACCATCCTTGAGCTTCTCCGACTTTCGGAAGGGTTAGGGTTAGGGTTAGGGATGAAAGCACATAGGAGAAAGAGATATTCTTGAATAACTTTTTTTGTGAAGGTCGGAGAGACTTGCAAGTAGGCTCTACCCCCACTAAATGGGGTAGCGCGCATCGATCGGTACCATCCTTGAGCTTCTCCGACTTTCGGAAGGGTTAGGGTTAGGGTTAGGGATGAAAGAACATAGGAGAAAGAGATATTCTTGAATAACTTTTTTTGTGAAGGTCGGAGAGACTTGCAAGTAGGCTCTACCCCCACTAAATGGGGTAGCGCGCATCGATCGGTACCATCCTTGAGCTTCTCCGACTTTCGGAAGGGTTAGGGTTAGGGTTAGGGATGAAAGCACATAGGAGAAAGAGATATTCTTGAATAACTTTTTTTGTGAAGGTCGGAGAGACTTGCAAGTAGGCTCTACCCCCACTAAATGGGGTAGCGCGCATCGATCGGTACCATCCTTGAGCTTCTCCGACTTTCGGAAGGGTTAGGGTTAGGGTTAGGGATGAAAGCACATAGGAGAAAGAGATATTCTTGAATAACTTTTTTTGTGAAGGTCGGAGAGACTTGGAAAGTGGTTGCATCTGGACTAATTTGGGTCCTGCGGATCGATTGGTACCATCCCCGAGCTTGTACGACCTTCGGAAGAGGTCGACCGACGAAATTCCCCCAAATCTGAGGAGATATTCTTGAATAACTTTTTTTGTGAAGGTCGGAGAGACTTGCAAGTAGGCTCTACCCCCACTAAATGGGGTAGCGCGCATCGATCAATACCATCCTTGAGCTTCTCCGACTTTCGGAAGGGTTAGGGTTAGGGTTAGGGATGAAAGCACATAGGAGAAAGAGATATTCTTGAATAACTTTTTTTGTGAAGGTCGGAGAGACTTGCAAGTAGGCTCTACCCCCACTAAATGGGGTAGCGCGCATCGATCAGTACCATCCTTGAGCTTCTCCGACTTTCGGAAGGGTTAGGGTTAGGGTTAGGGATGAAAGCACATAGGAGAAAGAGATATTCTTGAATAACTTTTTTTGTAAAGGTCGGAGAGACTTGGAAAGTGGTTGCATCTGGACTAATTTGGGTCCTGCGGATCGATTGGTACCATCCCCGAGCTTGTACGACCTTCGGAAGAGGTCGACCGACGAAATTCCCCCAAATCTGAGGAGATATTCTTGAATAACTTTTTTTGTGAAGGTCGGAGAGACTTGCAAGTAGGCTCTACCCCCACTAAATGGGGTTGCGCGCATCGATCAGTACCATCCTTGAGCTTCTCCGACTTTCGGAAGGGTTAGGGTTAGGGTTAGGGATGAAAGCACATAGGAGAAAGAGATATTCTTGAATAACTTTTTTTGTGAAGGTCGGAGAGACTTGCAAGTAGGCTCTACCCCCACTAAATGGGGTAGCGCGCATCGATCGGTACCATCCTTGAGCTTCTCCGACTTTCGGAAGGGTTAGGGTTAGGGTTAGGGATGAAAGCACATAGGAGAAAGAGATATTCTTGAATAACTTTTTTTGTAAAGGTCGGAGAGACTTGGAAAGTGGTTGCATCTGGACTAATTTGGGTCCTGCGGATCGATTGGTACCATCCCCGAGCTTGTACGACCTTCGGAAGAGGTCGACCGACGAAATTCCCCCAAATCTGAGGAGATATTCTTGAATAACTTTTTTTGTGAAGGTCGGAGAGACTTGCAAGTAGGCTCTACCCCCACTAAATGGGGTTGCGCGCATCGATCAGTACCATCCTTGAGCTTCTCCGACTTTCGGAAGGGTTAGGGTTAGGGTTAGGGATGAAAGCACATAGGAGAAAGAGATATTCTTGAATAACTTTTTTTGTGAAGGTCGGAGAGACTTGCAAGTAGGCTCTACCCCCACTAAATGGGGTAGCGCGCATCGATCGGTACCATCCTTGAGCTTCTCCGACTTTCGGAAGGGTTAGGGTTAGGGTTAGGGATGAAAGCACATAGGAGAAAGAGATATTCTTGAATAACTTTTTTTGTAAAGGTCGGAGAGACTTGGAAAGTGGTTGCATCTGGACTAATTTGGGTCCTGCGGATCGATTGGTACCATCCCCGAGCTTGTACGACCTTCGGAAGAGGTCGACCGACGAAATTCCCCCAAATCTGAGGAGATATTCTTGAATAACTTTTTTTGTGAAGGTCGGAGAGACTTGCAAGTAGGCTCTACCCCCACTAAATGGGGTTGCGCGCATCGATCAGTACCATCCTTGAGCTTCTCCGACTTTCGGAAGGGTTAGGGTTAGGGTTAGGGATGAAAGCACATAGGAGAAAGAGATATTCTTGAATAACTTTTTTTGTGAAGGTCGGAGAGACTTGCAAGTAGGCTCTACCCCCACTAAATGGGGTAGCGCGCATCGATCGGTACCATCCTTGAGCTTCTCCGACTTTTGGAAGGGTTAGGGTTAGGGTTAGGGATGAAAGCACATAGGAGAAAGAGATATTCTTGAATAACTTTTTTTGTGAAGGTCGGAGAGACTTGCAAGTAGGCTCTACCCCCACTAAATGGGGTAGCGCGCATCGATCGGTACCATCCTTGAGCTTCTCCGACTTTCGGAAGGGTTAGGGTTAGGGTTAGGGATGAAAGCACATAGGAGAAAGAGATATTCTTGAATAACTTTTTTTGTGAAGGTCGGAGAGACTTGCAAGTAGGCTCTACCCCCACTAAATGGGGTAGCGCGCATCGATCGGTACCATCCTTGAGCTTCTCCGACTTTCGGAAGGGTTAGGGTTAGGGTTAGGGATGAAAGCACATAGGAGAAAGAGATATTCTTGAATAACTTTTTTTGTGAAGGTCGGAGAGACTTGGAAAGTGGTTGCATCTGGACTAATTTGGGTCCTGCAGATCGATTGGTACCATCCCCGAGCTTGTACGACCTTCGGAAGAGGTCGACCGACGAAATTCCCCCAAATCTGAGGAGATATTCTTGAATAACTTTTTTTGTGAAGGTCGGAGAGACTTGCAAGTAGGCTCTACCCCCACTAAATGGGGTAGCGCGCATCGATCGGTACCATCCTTGAGCTTCTCCGACTTTCGGAAGGGTTAGGGTTAGGGTTAGGGATGAAAGCACATAGGAGAAAGAGATATTCTTGAATAACTTTTTTTGTGAAGGTCGGAGAGACTTGGAAAGTGGTTGCATCTGGACTAATTTGGGTCCTGCGGATCGATTGGTACCATCCCCGAGCTTGTACGACCTTCGGAAGAGGTCGACCGACGAAATTCCCCCAAATCTGAGGAGATATTCTTGAATAACTTTTTTTGTGAAGGTCGGAGAGACTTGCAAGTAGGCTCTACCCCCACTAAATGGGGTTGCGCGCATCGATCGGTACCATCCTTGAGCTTCTCCGACTTTCGGAAGGGTTAGGGTTAGGGTTAGGGATGAAAGCACATAGGAGAAAGAGATATTCTTGAATAACTTTTTTTGTGAAGGTCGGAGAGACTTGCAAGTAGGCTCTACCCCCACTAAATGGGGTAGCGCGCATCGATCGGTACCATCCTTGAGCTTCTCCGACTTTCGGAAGGGTTAGGGTTAGGGTTAGGGATGAAAGCACATAGGAGAAAGAGATATTCTTGAATAACTTTTTTTGTGAAGGTCGGAGAGACTTGGAAAGTGGTTGCATCTGGACTAATTTGGGTCCTGCGGATCGATTGGTACCATCCCCGAGCTTGTACGACCTTCGGAAGAGGTCGACCGACGAAATTCCCCCAAATCTGAGGAGATATTCTTGAATAACTTTTTTTGTGAAGGTCGGAGAGACTTGCAAGTAGGCTCTACCCCCACTAAATGGGGTTGCGCGCATCGATCAGTACCATCCTTGAGCTTCTCCGACTTTCGGAAGGGTTAGGGTTAGGGTTAGGGATGAAAGCACATAGGAGAAAGAGATATTCTTGAATAACTTTTTTTGTGAAGGTCGGAGAGACTTGCAAGTAGGCTCTACCCCCACTAAATGGGGTAGCGCGCATCGATCGGTACCATCCTTGAGCTTCTCCGACTTTCGGAAGGGTTAGGGTTAGGGTTAGGGATGAAAGCACATAGGAGAAAGAGATATTCTTGAATAACTTTTTTTGTGAAGGTCGGAGAGACTTGCAAGTAGGCTCTACCCCCACTAAATGGGGTAGCGCGCATCGATCGGTACCATCCTTGAGCTTCTCCGACTTTCGGAAGGGTTAGGGTTAGGGTTAGGGATGAAAGCACATAGGAGAAAGAGATATTCTTGAATAACTTTTTTTGTGAAGGTCGGAGAGACTTGCAAGTAGGCTCTACCCCCACTAAATGGGGTAGCGCGCATCGATCGGTACCATCGTTGAGCTTCTCCGACTTTCGGAAGGGTTAGGGTTAGGGTTAGGGATGAAAGCACATAGGAGAAAGAGATATTCTTGAATAACTTTTTTTGTGAAGGTCGGAGAGACTTGAAAAGTGGTTGCATCTGGACTAATTTGGGTCCTGCGGATCGATTGGTACCATCCCCGAGCTTGTACGACCTTCGGAAGAGGTCGACCGACGAAATTCCCCCAAATCTGAGGAGATATTCTTGAATAACTTTTTTTGTGAAGGTCGGAGAGACTTGCAAGTAGGCTCTACCCCCACTAAATGGGGTAGCGCGCATCGATCGGTACCATCCTTGAGCTTCTCCGACTTTCGGAAGGGTTAGGGTTAGGGTTAGGGATGAAAGCACATAGGAGAAAGAGATATTCTTGAATAACTTTTTTTGTGAAGGTCGGAGAGACTTGCAAGTAGGCTCTACCCCCACTAAATGGGGGAGCGCGCATCGATCGGTACCATCCTTGAGCTTCTCCGACTTTCGGAAGGGTTAGGGTTAGGGATGAAAGCACATAGGAGAAAGAGATATTCTTGAATAACTTTTTTTGTAAAGGTCGGAGAGACTTGGAAAGTGGTTGCATCTGGACTAATTTGGGTCCTGCGGATCGATTGGTACCATCCCCGAGCTTGTACGACCTTCGGAAGAGGTCGACCGACGAAATTCCCCCAAATCTGAGGAGATATTCTTGAATAACTTTTTTTGTGAAGGTCGGAGAGACTTGCAAGTAGGCTCTACCCCCACTAAATGGGGTTGCGCGCATCGATCAGTACCATCCTTGAGCTTCTCCGACTTTCGGAAGGGTTAGGGTTAGGGTTAGGGATGAAAGCACATAGGAGAAAGAGATATTCTTGAATAACTTTTTTTGTGAAGGTCGGAGAGACTTGCAAGTAGGCTCTACCCCCACTAAATGGGGTAGCGCGCATCGATCGGTACCATCCTTGAGCTTCTCCGACTTTCGGAAGGGTTAGGGTTAGGGTTAGGGATGAAAGCACATAGGAGAAAGAGATATTCTTGAATAACTTTTTTTGTGAAGGTCGGAGAGACTTGCAAGTAGGCTCTACCCCCACTAAATGGGGTAGCGCGCATCGATCGGTACCATCCTTGAGCTTCTCCGACTTTCGGAAGGGTTAGGGTTAGGGTTAGGGATGAAAGCACATAGGAGAAAGAGATATTCTTGAATAACTTTTTTTGTGAAGGTCGGAGAGACTTGGAAAGTGGTTGCATCTGGACTAATTTGGGTCCTGCGGATCGATTGGTACCATCCCCGAGCTTGTACGACCTTCGGAAGAGGTCGACCGACGAAATTCCCCCAAATCTGAGGAGATATTCTTGAATAACTTTTTTTGTGAAGGTCGGAGAGACTTGCAAGTAGGCTCTACCCCCACTAAATGGGGTTGCGCGCATCGATCGGTACCATCCTTGAGCTTCTCCGACTTTCGGAAGGGTTAGGGTTAGGGTTAGGGATGAAAGCACATAGGAGAAAGAGATATTCTTGAATAACTTTTTTTGTGAAGGTCGGAGAGACTTGCAAGTAGGCTCTACCCCCACTAAATGGGGTAGCGCGCATCGATCGGTACCATCCTTGAGCTTCTCCGACTTTCGGAAGGGTTAGGGTTAGGGTTAGGGATGAAAGCACATAGGAGAAAGAGATATTCTTGAATAACTTTTTTTGTGAAGGTCGGAGAGACTTGGAAAGTGGTTGCATCTGGACTAATTTGGGTCCTGCGGATCGATTGGTACCATCCCCGAGCTTGTACGACCTTCGGAAGAGGTCGACCGACGAAATTCCCCCAAATCTGAGGAGATATTCTTGAATAACTTTTTTTGTGAAGGTCGGAGAGACTTGCAAGTAGGCTCTACCCCCACTAAATGGGGTTGCGCGCATCGATCGGTACCATCCTTGAGCTTCTCCGACTTTCGGAAGGGTTAGGGTTAGGGTTAGGGATGAAAGCACATAGGAGAAAGAGATATTCTTGAATAACTTTTTTTGTGAAGGTCGGAGAGACTTGCAAGTAGGCTCTACCCCCACTAAATGGGGTAGCGCGCATCGATCGGTACCATCCTTGAGCTTCTCCGACTTTCGGAAGGGTTAGGGTTAGGGTTAGGGATGAAAGCACATAGGAGAAAGAGATATTCTTGAATAACTTTTTTTGTGAAGGTCGGAGAGACTTGGAAAGTGGTTGCATCTGGACTAATTTGGGTCCTGCGGATCGATTGGTACCATCCCCGAGCTTGTACGACCTTCGGAAGAGGTCGACCGACGAAATTCCCCCAAATCTGAGGAGATATTCTTGAATAACTTTTTTTGTGAAGGTCGGAGAGACTTGCAAGTAGGCTCTACCCCCACTAAATGGGGTTGCGCGCATCGATCGGTACCATCCTTGAGCTTCTCCGACTTTCGGAAGGGTTAGGGTTAGGGTTAGGGATGAAAGCACATAGGAGAAAGAGATATTCTTGAATAACTTTTTTTGTGAAGGTCGGAGAGACTTGCAAGTAGGCTCTACCCCCACTAAATGGGGTAGCGCGCATCGATCGGTACCATCCTTGAGCTTCTCCGACTTTCGGAAGGGTTAGGGTTAGGGTTAGGGATGAAAGCACATAGGAGAAAGAGATATTCTTGAATAACTTTTTTTGTGAAGGTCGGAGAGACTTGGAAAGTGGTTGCATCTGGACTAATTTGGGTCCTGCGGATCGATTGGTACCATCCCCGAGCTTGTACGACCTTCGGAAGAGGTCGACCGACGAAATTCCCCCAAATCTGAGGAGATATTCTTGAATAACTTTTTTTGTGAAGGTCGGAGAGACTTGCAAGTAGGCTCTACCCCCACTAAATGGGGTTGCGCGCATCGATCAGTACCATCCTTGAGCTTCTCCGACTTTCGGAAGGGTTAGGGTTAGGGTTAGGGATGAAAGCACATAGGAGAAAGAGATATTCTTGAATAACTTTTTTTGTGAAGGTCGGAGAGACTTGCAAGTAGGCTCTACCCCCACTAAATGGGGTAGCGCGCATCGATCGGTACCATCCTTGAGCTTCTCCGACTTTCGGAAGGGTTAGGGTTAGGGTTAGGGATGAAAGCACATAGGAGAAAGAGATATTCTTGAATAACTTTTTTTGTGAAGGTCGGAGAGACTTGCAAGTAGGCTCTACCCCCACTAAATGGGGTAGCGCGCATCGATCGGTACCATCCTTGAGCTTCTCCGACTTTCGGAAGGGTTAGGGTTAGGGTTAGGGATGAAAGCACATAGGAGAAAGAGATATTCTTGAATAACTTTTTTTGTGAAGGTCGGAGAGACTTGCAAGTAGGCTCTACCCCCACTAAATGGGGTAGCGCGCATCGATCGGTACCATCGTTGAGCTTCTCCGACTTTCGGAAGGGTTAGGGTTAGGGTTAGGGATGAAAGCACATAGGAGAAAGAGATATTCTTGAATAACTTTTTTTGTGAAGGTCGGAGAGACTTGAAAAGTGGTTGCATCTGGACTAATTTGGGTCCTGCGGATCGATTGGTACCATCCCCGAGCTTGTACGACCTTCGGAAGAGGTCGACCGACGAAATTCCCCCAAATCTGAGGAGATATTCTTGAATAACTTTTTTTGTGAAGGTCGGAGAGACTTGCAAGTAGGCTCTACCCCCACTAAATGGGGTAGCGCGCATCGATCGGTACCATCCTTGAGCTTCTCCGACTTTCGGAAGGGTTAGGGTTAGGGTTAGGGATGAAAGCACATAGGAGAAAGAGATATTCTTGAATAACTTTTTTTGTGAAGGTCGGAGAGACTTGCAAGTAGGCTCTACCCCCACTAAATGGGGGAGCGCGCATCGATCGGTACCATCCTTGAGCTTCTCCGACTTTCGGAAGGGTTAGGGTTAGGGATGAAAGCACATAGGAGAAAGAGATATTCTTGAATAACTTTTTTTGTAAAGGTCGGAGAGACTTGGAAAGTGGTTGCATCTGGACTAATTTGGGTCCTGCGGATCGATTGGTACCATCCCCGAGCTTGTACGACCTTCGGAAGAGGTCGACCGACGAAATTCCCCCAAATCTGAGGAGATTTTCTTGAATAACTTTTTTTGTGAAGGTCGGAGAGACTTGCAAGTAGGCTCTACCCCCACTAAATGGGGTTGCGCGCATCGATCAGTACCATCCTTGAGCTTCTCCGACTTTCGGAAGGGTTAGGGTTAGGGTTAGGGATGAAAGCACATAGGAGAAAGAGATATTCTTGAATAACTTTTTTTGTGAAGGTCGGAGAGACTTGCAAGTAGGCTCTACCCCCACTAAATGGGGTAGCGCGCATCGATCGGTACCATCCTTGAGCTTCTCCGACTTTCGGAAGGGTTAGGGTTAGGGTTAGGGATGAAAGCACATAGGAGAAAGAGATATTCTTGAATAACTTTTTTTGTGAAGGTCGGAGAGACTTGCAAGTAGGCTCTACCCCCACTAAATGGGGTAGCGCGCATCGATCGGTACCATCCTTGAGCTTCTCCGACTTTCGGAAGGGTTAGGGTTAGGGTTAGGGATGAAAGCACATAGGAGAAAGAGATATTCTTGAATAACTTTTTTTGTGAAGGTCGGAGAGACTTGCAAGTAGGCTCTACCCCCACTAAATGGGGTAGCGCGCATCGATCGGTACCATCCTTGAGCTTCTCCGACTTTCGGAAGGGTTAGGGTTAGGGTTAGGGATGAAAGCACATAGGAGAAAGAGATATTCTTGAATAACTTTTTTTGTGAAGGTCGGAGAGACTTGGAAAGTGGTTGCATCTGGACTAATTTGGGTCCTGCGGATCGATTGGTACCATCCCCGAGCTTGTACGACCTTCGGAAGAGGTCGACCGACGAAATTCCCCCAAATCTGAGGAGATATTCTTGAATAACTTTTTTTGTGAAGGTCGGAAAGACTTGCAAGTAGGCTCTACCCCCACTAAATGGGGTAGCGCGCATCGATCGGTACCATCCTTGAGCTTCTCCGACTTTCGGAAGGGTTAGGGTTAGGGTTAGGGTTGAAAGCACATAGGAGAAAGAGATATTCTTGAATAACTTTTTTTGTGAAGGTCGGAGAGACTTGGAAAGTGGTTGCATCTGGACTAATTTGGGTCCTGCGGATCGATTGGTACCATCCCCGAGCTTGTACGACCTTTGGAAGAGGTCGACCGACGAAATTCCCCCAAATCTGAGGAGATATTCTTGAATAACTTTTTTTGTGAAGGTCGGAGAGACTTGCAAGTAGGCTCTACCCCCACTAAATGGGGTTGCGCGCATCGATCGGTACCATCCTTGAGCTTCTCCGACTTTCGGAAGGGTTAGGGTTAGGGTTAGGGATGAAAGCACATAGGAGAAAGAGATATTCTTGAATAACTTTTTTTGTGAAGGTCGGAGAGACTTGCAAGTAGGCTCTACCCCCACTAAATGGGGTAGCGCGCATCGATCGGTACCATCCTTGAGCTTCTCCGACTTTCGGAAGGGTTAGGGTTAGGGTTAGGGATGAAAGCACATAGGAGAAAGAGATATTCTTGAATAACTTTTTTTGTGAAGGTCGGAGAGACTTGCAAGTAGGCTCTACCCCCACTAAATGGGGTAGCGCGCATCGATCGGTACCATCCTTGAGCTTCTCCGACTTTCGGAAGGGTTAGGGTTAGGGTTAGGGATGAAAGCACATAGGAGAAAGAGATATTCTTGAATAACTTTTTTTGTGAAGGTCGGAGAGACTTGCAAGTAGGCTCTACCCCCACTAAATGGGGTAGCGCGCATCGATCGGTACCATCCTTGAGCTTCTCCGACTTTCGGAAGGGTTAGGGTTAGGGTTAGGGATGAAAGCACATAGGAGAAAGAGATATTCTTGAATAACTTTTTTTGTAAAGGTCGGAGAGACTTGGAAAGTGGTTGCATCTGGACTAATTTGGGTCCTGCTGATCGATTGGTACCATCCCCGAGCTTGTACGACCTTCGGAAGAGGTCGACCGACGAAATTCCCCCAAATCTGAGGAGATATTCTTGAATAACTTTTTTTGTGAAGGTCGGAGAGACTTGCAAGTAGGCTCTACCCCCACTAAATGGGGTTGCGCGCATCGATCAGTACCATCCTTGAGCTTCTCCGACTTTCGGAAGGGTTAGGGTTAGGGTTAGGGATGAAAGCACATAGGAGAAAGAGATATTCTTGAATAACTTTTTTTGTGAAGGTCGGAGAGACTTGCAAGTAGGCTCTACCCCCACTAAATGGGGTAGCGCGCATCGATCGGTACCATCCTTGAGCTTCTCCGACTTTCGGAAGGGTTAGGGTTAGGGTTAGGGATGAAAGCACATAGGAGAAAGAGATATTCTTGAATAACTTTTTTTGTGAAGGTCGGAGAGACTTGCAAGTAGGCTCTACCCCCACTAAATGGGGTAGCGCGCATCGATCGGTACCATCCTTGAGCTTCTCCGACTTTCGGAAGGGTTAGGGTTAGGGTTAGGGATGAAAGCACATAGGAGAAAGAGATATTCTTGAATAACTTTTTTTGTGAAGGTCGGAGAGACTTGCAAGTAGGCTCTACCCCCACTAAATGGGGTAGCGCGCATCGATCGGTACCATCCTTGAGCTTCTCCGACTTTCGGAAGGGTTAGGGTTAGGGTTAGGGATGAAAGCACATAGGAGAAAGAGATATTCTTGAATAACTTTTTTTGTGAAGGTCGGAGAGACTTGGAAAGTGGTTGCATCTGGACTAATTTGGGTCCTGCGGATCGATTGGTACCATCCCCGAGCTTGTACGACCTTCGGAAGAGGTCGACCGACGAAATTCCCCCAAATCTGAGGAGATATTCTTGAATAACTTTTTTTGTGAAGGTCGGAGAGACTTGCAAGTAGGCTCTACCCCCACTAAATGGGGTAGCGCGCATCGATCGGTACCATCCTTGAGCTTCTCCGACTTTCGGAAGGGTTAGGGTTAGGGTTAGGGATGAAAGCACATAGGAGAAAGAGATATTCTTGAATAACTTTTTTTGTGAAGGTCGGAGAGACTTGGAAAGTGGTTGCATCTGGACTAATTTGGGTCCTGCGGATCGATTGGTACCATCCCCGAGCTTGTACGACCTTCGGAAGAGGTCGACCGACGAAATTCCCCCAAATCTGAGGAGATATTCTTGAATAACTTTTTTTGTGAAGGTCGGAGAGACTTGCAAGTAGGCTCTACCCCCACTAAATGGGGTTGCGCGCATCGATCGGTACCATCCTTGAGCTTCTCCGACTTTCGGAAGGGTTAGGGTTAGGGTTAGGGATGAAAGCACATAGGAGAAAGAGATATTCTTGAATAACTTTTTTTGTGAAGGTCGGAGAGACTTGCAAGTAGGCTCTACCCCCACTAAATGGGGTAGCGCGCATCGATCGGTACCATCCTTGAGCTTCTCCGACTTTCGGAAGGGTTAGGGTTAGGGTTAGGGATGAAAGCACATAGGAGAAAGAGATATTCTTGAATAACTTTTTTTGTGAAGGTCGGAGAGACTTGGAAAGTGGTTGCATCTGGACTAATTTGGGTCCTGCGGATCGATTGGTACCATCCCCGAGCTTGTACGACCTTCGGAAGAGGTCGACCGACGAAATTCCCCCAAATCTGAGGAGATATTCTTGAATAACTTTTTTTGTGAAGGTCGGAGAGACTTGCAAGTAGGCTCTACCCCCACTAAATGGGGTTGCGCGCATCGATCAGTACCATCCTTGAGCTTCTCCGACTTTCGGAAGGGTTAGGGTTAGGGTTAGGGATGAAAGCACATAGGAGACAGAGATATTCTTGAATAACTTTTTTTGTGAAGGTCGGAGAGACTTGCAAGTAGGCTCTACTCCCACTAAATGGGGTAGCGCGCATCGATCGGTACCATCCTTGAGCTTCTCCGACTTTCGGAAGGGTTAGGGTTAGGGTTAGGGATGAAAGCACATAGGAGAAAGAGATATTCTTGAATAACTTTTTTTGTGAAGGTCGGAGAGACTTGCAAGTAGGCTCTACCCCCACTAAATGGGGTAGCGCGCATCGATCGGTACCATCCTTGAGCTTCTCCGACTTTCGGAAGGGTTAGGGTTAGGGTTAGGGATGAAAGCACATAGGAGAAAGAGATATTCTTGAATAACTTTTTTTGTGAAGGTCGGAGAGACTTGGAAAGTGGTTGCATCTGGACTAATTTGGGTCCTGCGGATCGATTGGTACCATCCCCGAGCTTGTACGACCTTCGGAAGAGGTCGACCGACGAAATTCCCCCAAATCTGAGGAGATATTCTTGAATAACTTTTTTTGTGAAGGTCGGAGAGACTTGCAAGTAGGCTCTACCCCCACTAAATGGGGTTGCGCGCATCGATCGGTACCATCCTTGAGCTTCTCCGACTTTCGGAAGGGTTAGGGTTAGGGTTAGGGATGAAAGCACATAGGAGAAAGAGATATTCTTGAATAACTTTTTTTGTGAAGGTCGGAGAGACTTGCAAGTAGGCTCTACCCCCACTAAATGGGGTAGCGCGCATCGATCGGTACCATCCTTGAGCTTCTCCGACTTTCGGAAGGGTTAGGGTTAGGGTTAGGGATGAAAGCACATAGGAGAAAGAGATATTCTTGAATAACTTTTTTTGTGAAGGTCGGAGAGACTTGGAAAGTGGTTGCATCTGGACTAATTTGGGTCCTGCGGATCGATTGGTACCATCCCCGAGCTTGTACGACCTTCGGAAGAGGTCGACCGACGAAATTCCCCCAAATCTGAGGAGATATTCTTGAATAACTTTTTTTGTGAAGGTCGGAGAGACTTGCAAGTAGGCTCTACCCCCACTAAATGGGGTTGCGCGCATCGATCAGTACCATCCTTGAGCTTCTCCGACTTTCGGAAGGGTTAGGGTTAGGGTTAGGGATGAAAGCACATAGGAGACAGAGATATTCTTGAATAACTTTTTTTGTGAAGGTCGGAGAGACTTGCAAGTAGGCTCTACTCCCACTAAATGGGGTAGCGCGCATCGATCGGTACCATCCTTGAGCTTCTCCGACTTTCGGAAGGGTTAGGGTTAGGGTTAGGGATGAAAGCACATAGGAGAAAGAGATATTCTTGAATAACTTTTTTTGTGAAGGTCGGAGAGACTTGCAAGTAGGCTCTACCCCCACTAAATGGGGTAGCGCGCATCGATCGGTACCATCCTTGAGCTTCTCCGACTTTCGGAAGGGTTAGGGTTAGGGTTAGGGATGAAAGCACATAGGAGAAAGAGATATTCTTGAATAACTTTTTTTGTGAAGGTCGGAGAGACTTGGAAAGTGGTTGCATCTGGACTAATTTGGGTCCTGCGGATCGATTGGTACCATCCCCGAGCTTGTACGACCTTCGGAAGAGGTCGACCGACGAAATTCCCCCAAATCTGAGGAGATATTCTTGAATAACTTTTTTTGTGAAGGTCGGAGAGACTTGCAAGTAGGCTCTACCCCCACTAAATGGGGTAGCGCGCATCGATCGGTACCATCCTTGAGCTTCTCCGACTTTCGGAAGGGTTAGGGTTAGGGTTAGGGATGAAAGCACATAGGAGAAAGAGATATTCTTGAATAACTTTTTTTGTGAAGGTCGGAGAGACTTGGAAAGTGGTTGCATCTGGACTAATTTGGGTCCTGCGGATCGATTGGTACCATCCCCGAGCTTGTACGACCTTCGGAAGAGGTCGACCGACGAAATTCCCCCAAATCTGAGGAGATATTCTTGAATAACTTTTTTTGTGAAGGTCGGAGAGACTTGCAAGTAGGCTCTACCCCCACTAAATGGGGTTGCGCGCATCGATCGGTACCATCCTTGAGCTTCTCCGACTTTCGGAAGGGTTAGGGTTAGGGTTAGGGATGAAAGCACATAGGAGAAAGAGATATTCTTGAATAACTTTTTTTGTGAAGGTCGGAGAGACTTGCAAGTAGGCTCTACCCCCACTAAATGGGGTAGCGCGCATCGATCGGTACCATCCTTGAGCTTCTCCGACTTTCGGAAGGGTTAGGGTTAGGGTTAGGGATGAAAGCACATAGGAGAAAGAGATATTCTTGAATAACTTTTTTTGTGAAGGTCGGAGAGACTTGGAAAGTGGTTGCATCTGGACTAATTTGGGTCCTGCGGATCGATTGGTACCATCCCCGAGCTTGTACGACCTTCGGAAGAGGTCGACCGACGAAATTCCCCCAAATCTGAGGAGATATTCTTGAATAACTTTTTTTGTGAAGGTCGGAGAGACTTGCAAGTAGGCTCTACCCCCACTAAATGGGGTTGCGCGCATCGATCAGTACCATCCTTGAGCTTCTCCGACTTTCGGAAGGGTTAGGGTTAGGGTTAGGGATGAAAGCACATAGGAGACAGAGATATTCTTGAATAACTTTTTTTGTGAAGGTCGGAGAGACTTGCAAGTAGGCTCTACTCCCACTAAATGGGGTAGCGCGCATCGATCGGTACCATCCTTGAGCTTCTCCGACTTTCGGAAGGGTTAGGGTTAGGGTTAGGGATGAAAGCACATAGGAGAAAGAGATATTCTTGAATAACTTTTTTTGTGAAGGTCGGAGAGACTTGCAAGTAGGCTCTACCCCCACTAAATGGGGTAGCGCGCATCGATCGGTACCATCCTTGAGCTTCTCCGACTTTCGGAAGGGTTAGGGTTAGGGTTAGGGATGAAAGCACATAGGAGAAAGAGATATTCTTGAATAACTTTTTTTGTGAAGGTCGGAGAGACTTGGAAAGTGGTTGCATCTGGACTAATTTGGGTCCTGCGGATCGATTGGTACCATCCCCGAGCTTGTACGACCTTCGGAAGAGGTCGACCGACGAAATTCCCCCAAATCTGAGGAGATATTCTTGAATAACTTTTTTTGTGAAGGTCGGAGAGACTTGCAAGTAGGCTCTACCCCCACTAAATGGGGTTGCGCGCATCGATCGGTACCATCCTTGAGCTTCTCCGACTTTCGGAAGGGTTAGGGTTAGGGTTAGGGATGAAAGCACATAGGAGAAAGAGATATTCTTGAATAACTTTTTTTGTGAAGGTCGGAGAGACTTGCAAGTAGGCTCTACCCCCACTAAATGGGGTAGCGCGCATCGATCGGTACCATCCTTGAGCTTCTCCGACTTTCGGAAGGGTTAGGGTTAGGGTTAGGGATGAAAGCCCATAGGAGAAAGAGATATTCTTGAATAACTTTTTTTGTGAAGGTCGGAGAGACTTGGAAAGTGGTTGCATCTGGACTAATTTGGGTCCTGCGGATCGATTGGTACCATCCCCGAGCTTGTACGACCTTCGGAAGAGGTCGACCGACGAAATTCCCCCAAATCTGAGGAGATATTCTTGAATAACTTTTTTTGTGAAGGTCGGAGAGACTTGCAAGTAGGCTCTACCCCCACTAAATGGGGTTGCGCGCATCGATCAGTACCATCCTTGAGCTTCTCCGACTTTCGGAAGGGTTAGGGTTAGGGTTAGGGATGAAAGCACATAGGAGACAGAGATATTCTTGAATAACTTTTTTTGTGAAGGTCGGAGAGACTTGCAAGTAGGCTCTACTCCCACTAAATGGGGTAGCGCGCATCGATCGGTACCATCCTTGAGCTTCTCCGACTTTCGGAAGGGTTAGGGTTAGGGTTAGGGATGAAAGCACATAGGAGAAAGAGATATTCTTGAATAACTTTTTTTGTGAAGGTCGGAGAGACTTGCAAGTAGGCTCTACCCCCACTAAATGGGGTAGCGCGCATCGATCGGTACCATCCTTGAGCTTCTCCGACTTTCGGAAGGGTTAGGGTTAGGGTTAGGGATGAAAGCACATAGGAGAAAGAGATATTCTTGAATAACTTTTTTTGTGAAGGTCGGAGAGACTTGCAAGTAGGCTCTACCCCCACTAAATGGAGTAGCGCGCATCGATCGGTACCATCCTTGAGCTTCTCCGACTTTCGGAAGGGTTAGGGTTAGGGTTAGGGATGAAAGCACATAGGAGAAAGAGATATTCTTGAATAACTTTTTTTGTGAAGGTCGGAGAGACTTGGAAAGTGGTTGCATCTGGACTAATTTGGGTCCTGCGGATCGATTGGTACCATCCCCGAGCTTGTACGACCTTCGGAAGAGGTCGACCGACGAAATTCCCCCAAATCTGAGGAGATATTCTTGAATAACTTTTTTTGTGAAGGTCGGAGAGACTTGCAAGTAGGCTCTACCCCCACTAAATGGGGTAGCGCGCATCGATCGGTACCATCCTTGAGCTTCTCCGACTTTCGGAAGGGTTAGGGTTAGGGTTAGGGATGAAAGCACATAGGAGAAAGAGATATTCTTGAATAACTTTTTTTGTGAAGGTCGGAGAGACTTGCAAGTAGGCTCTACCCCCACTAAATGGGGTAGCGCGCATCGATCGGTACCATCCTTGAGCTTCTCCGACTTTCGGAAGGGTTAGGGTTAGGGTTAGGGATGAAAGCACATAGGAGAAAGAGATATTCTTGAATAACTTTTTTTGTGAAGGTCGGAGAGACTTGCAAGTAGGCTCTACCCCCACTAAATGGGGTAGCGCGCATCGATCGGTACCATCCTTGAGCTTCTCCGACTTTCGGAAGGGTTAGGGTTAGGGTTAGGGATGAAAGCACATAGGAGAAAGAGATATTCTTGAATAACTTTTTTTGTGAAGGTCGGAGAGACTTGGAAAGTGGTTGCATCTGGACTAATTTGGGTCCTGCGGATCGATTGGTACCATCCCCGAGCTTGTACGACCTTCGGAAGAGGTCGACCGACGAAATTCCCCCAAATCTGAGGAGATATTCTTGAATAACTTTTTTTGTGAAGGTCGGAAAGACTTGCAAGTAGGCTCTACCCCCACTAAATGGGGTAGCGCGCATCGATCGGTACCATCCTTGAGCTTCTCCGACTTTCGGAAGGGTTAGGGTTAGGGTTAGGGTTGAAAGCACATAGGAGAAAGAGATATTCTTGAATAACTTTTTTTGTGAAGGTCGGAGAGACTTGGAAAGTGGTTGCATCTGGACTAATTTGGGTCCTGCGGATCGATTGGTACCATCCCCGAGCTTGTACGACCTTTGGAAGAGGTCGACCGACGAAATTCCCCCAAATCTGAGGAGATATTCTTGAATAACTTTTTTTGTGAAGGTCGGAGAGACTTGCAAGTAGGCTCTACCCCCACTAAATGGGGTTGCGCGCATCGATCGGTACCATCCTTGAGCTTCTCCGACTTTCGGAAGGGTTAGGGTTAGGGTTAGGGATGAAAGCACATAGGAGAAAGAGATATTCTTGAATAACTTTTTTTGTGAAGGTCGGAGAGACTTGCAAGTAGGCTCTACCCCCACTAAATGGGGTAGCGCGCATCGATCGGTACCATCCTTGAGCTTCTCCGACTTTCGGAAGGGTTAGGGTTAGGGTTAGGGATGAAAGCACATAGGAGAAAGAGATATTCTTGAATAACTTTTTTTGTGAAGGTCGGAGAGACTTGCAAGTAGGCTCTACCCCCACTAAATGGGGTAGCGCGCATCGATCGGTACCATCCTTGAGCTTCTCCGACTTTCGGAAGGGTTAGGGTTAGGGTTAGGGATGAAAGCACATAGGAGAAAGAGATATTCTTGAATAACTTTTTTTGTGAAGGTCGGAGAGACTTGGAAAGTGGTTGCATCTGGACTAATTTGGGTCCTGCAGATCGATTGGTACCATCCCCGAGCTTGTACGACCTTCGGAAGAGGTCGACCGACGAAATTCCCCCAAATCTGAGGAGATATTCTTGAATAACTTTTTTTGTGAAGGTCGGAGAGACTTGCAAGTAGGCTCTACCCCCACTAAATGGGGTAGCGCGCATCGATCGGTACCATCCTTGAGCTTCTCCGACTTTCGGAAGGGTTAGGGTTAGGGTTAGGGATGAAAGCACATAGGAGAAAGAGATATTCTTGAATAACTTTTTTTGTGAAGGTCGGAGAGACTTGGAAAGTGGTTGCATCTGGACTAATTTGGGTCCTGCGGATCGATTGGTACCATCCCCGAGCTTGTACGACCTTCGGAAGAGGTCGACCGACGAAATTCCCCCAAATCTGAGGAGATATTCTTGAATAACTTTTTTTGTGAAGGTCGGAGAGACTTGCAAGTAGGCTCTACCCCCACTAAATGGGGTTGCGCGCATCGATCGGTACCATCCTTGAGCTTCTCCGACTTTCGGAAGGGTTAGGGTTAGGGTTAGGGATGAAAGCACATAGGAGAAAGAGATATTCTTGAATAACTTTTTTTGTGAAGGTCGGAGAGACTTGCAAGTAGGCTCTACCCCCACTAAATGGGGTAGCGCGCATCGATCGGTACCATCCTTGAGCTTCTCCGACTTTCGGAAGGGTTAGGGTTAGGGTTAGGGATGAAAGCACATAGGAGAAAGAGATATTCTTGAATAACTTTTTTTGTGAAGGTCGGAGAGACTTGGAAAGTGGTTGCATCTGGACTAATTTGGGTCCTGCGGATCGATTGGTACCATCCCCGAGCTTGTACGACCTTCGGAAGAGGTCGACCGACGAAATTCCCCCAAATCTGAGGAGATATTCTTGAATAACTTTTTTTGTGAAGGTCGGAGAGACTTGCAAGTAGGCTCTACCCCCACTAAATGGGGTTGCGCGCATCGATCAGTACCATCCTTGAGCTTCTCCGACTTTCGGAAGGGTTAGGGTTAGGGTTAGGGATGAAAGCACATAGGAGAAAGAGATATTCTTGAATAACTTTTTTTGTGAAGGTCGGAGAGACTTGCAAGTAGGCTCTACCCCCACTAAATGGGGTAGCGCGCATCGATCGGTACCATCCTTGAGCTTCTCCGACTTTCGGAAGGGTTAGGGTTAGGGTTAGGGATGAAAGCACATAGGAGAAAGAGATATTCTTGAATAACTTTTTTTGTGAAGGTCGGAGAGACTTGCAAGTAGGCTCTACCCCCACTAAATGGGGTAGCGCGCATCGATCGGTACCATCCTTGAGCTTCTCCGACTTTCGGAAGGGTTAGGGTTAGGGTTAGGGATGAAAGCACATAGGAGAAAGAGATATTCTTGAATAACTTTTTTTGTGAAGGTCGGAGAGACTTGCAAGTAGGCTCTACCCCCACTAAATGGGGTAGCGCGCATCGATCGGTACCATCGTTGAGCTTCTCCGACTTTCGGAAGGGTTAGGGTTAGGGTTAGGGATGAAAGCACATAGGAGAAAGAGATATTCTTGAATAACTTTTTTTGTGAAGGTCGGAGAGACTTGAAAAGTGGTTGCATCTGGACTAATTTGGGTCCTGCGGATCGATTGGTACCATCCCCGAGCTTGTACGACCTTCGGAAGAGGTCGACCGACGAAATTCCCCCAAATCTGAGGAGATATTCTTGAATAACTTTTTTTGTGAAGGTCGGAGAGACTTGCAAGTAGGCTCTACCCCCACTAAATGGGGTAGCGCGCATCGATCGGTACCATCCTTGAGCTTCTCCGACTTTCGGAAGGGTTAGGGTTAGGGTTAGGGATGAAAGCACATAGGAGAAAGAGATATTCTTGAATAACTTTTTTTGTGAAGGTCGGAGAGACTTGCAAGTAGGCTCTACCCCCACTAAATGGGGGAGCGCGCATCGATCGGTACCATCCTTGAGCTTCTCCGACTTTCGGAAGGGTTAGGGTTAGGGATGAAAGCACATAGGAGAAAGAGATATTCTTGAATAACTTTTTTTGTAAAGGTCGGAGAGACTTGGAAAGTGGTTGCATCTGGACTAATTTGGGTCCTGCGGATCGATTGGTACCATCCCCGAGCTTGTACGACCTTCGGAAGAGGTCGACCGACGAAATTCCCCCAAATCTGAGGAGATATTCTTGAATAACTTTTTTTGTGAAGGTCGGAGAGACTTGCAAGTAGGCTCTACCCCCACTAAATGGGGTTGCGCGCATCGATCAGTACCATCCTTGAGCTTCTCCGACTTTCGGAAGGGTTAGGGTTAGGGTTAGGGATGAAAGCACATAGGAGAAAGAGATATTCTTGAATAACTTTTTTTGTGAAGGTCGGAGAGACTTGCAAGTAGGCTCTACCCCCACTAAATGGGGTAGCGCGCATCGATCGGTACCATCCTTGAGCTTCTCCGACTTTCGGAAGGGTTAGGGTTAGGGTTAGGGATGAAAGCACATAGGAGAAAGAGATATTCTTGAATAACTTTTTTTGTGAAGGTCGGAGAGACTTGCAAGTAGGCTCTACCCCCACTAAATGGGGTAGCGCGCATCGATCGGTACCATCCTTGAGCTTCTCCGACTTTCGGAAGGGTTAGGGTTAGGGTTAGGGATGAAAGCACATAGGAGAAAGAGATATTCTTGAATAACTTTTTTTGTGAAGGTCGGAGAGACTTGCAAGTAGGCTCTACCCCCACTAAATGGGGTAGCGCGCATCGATCGGTACCATCCTTGAGCTTCTCCGACTTTCGGAAGGGTTAGGGTTAGGGTTAGGGATGAAAGCACATAGGAGAAAGAGATATTCTTGAATAACTTTTTTTGTGAAGGTCGGAGAGACTTGGAAAGTGGTTGCATCTGGACTAATTTGGGTCCTGCGGATCGATTGGTACCATCCCCGAGCTTGTACGACCTTCGGAAGAGGTCGACCGACGAAATTCCCCCAAATCTGAGGAGATATTCTTGAATAACTTTTTTTGTGAAGGTCGGAAAGACTTGCAAGTAGGCTCTACCCCCACTAAATGGGGTAGCGCGCATCGATCGGTACCATCCTTGAGCTTCTCCGACTTTCGGAAGGGTTAGGGTTAGGGTTAGGGTTGAAAGCACATAGGAGAAAGAGATATTCTTGAATAACTTTTTTTGTGAAGGTCGGAGAGACTTGGAAAGTGGTTGCATCTGGACTAATTTGGGTCCTGCGGATCGATTGGTACCATCCCCGAGCTTGTACGACCTTTGGAAGAGGTCGACCGACGAAATTCCCCCAAATCTGAGGAGATATTCTTGAATAACTTTTTTTGTGAAGGTCGGAGAGACTTGCAAGTAGGCTCTACCCCCACTAAATGGGGTTGCGCGCATCGATCGGTACCATCCTTGAGCTTCTCCGACTTTCGGAAGGGTTAGGGTTAGGGTTAGGGATGAAAGCACATAGGAGAAAGAGATATTCTTGAATAACTTTTTTTGTGAAGGTCGGAGAGACTTGCAAGTAGGCTCTACCCCCACTAAATGGGGTAGCGCGCATCGATCGGTACCATCCTTGAGCTTCTCCGACTTTCGGAAGGGTTAGGGTTAGGGTTAGGGATGAAAGCACATAGGAGAAAGAGATATTCTTGAATAACTTTTTTTGTGAAGGTCGGAGAGACTTGCAAGTAGGCTCTACCCCCACTAAATGGGGTAGCGCGCATCGATCGGTACCATCCTTGAGCTTCTCCGACTTTCGGAAGGGTTAGGGTTAGGGTTAGGGATGAAAGCACATAGGAGAAAGAGATATTCTTGAATAACTTTTTTTGTGAAGGTCGGAGAGACTTGCAAGTAGGCTCTACCCCCACTAAATGGGGTAGCGCGCATCGATCGGTACCATCCTTGAGCTTCTCCGACTTTCGGAAGGGTTAGGGTTAGGGTTAGGGATGAAAGCACATAGGAGAAAGAGATATTCTTGAATAACTTTTTTTGTAAAGGTCGGAGAGACTTGGAAAGTGGTTGCATCTGGACTAATTTGGGTCCTGCTGATCGATTGGTACCATCCCCGAGCTTGTACGACCTTCGGAAGAGGTCGACCGACGAAATTCCCCCAAATCTGAGGAGATATTCTTGAATAACTTTTTTTGTGAAGGTCGGAGAGACTTGCAAGTAGGCTCTACCCCCACTAAATGGGGTTGCGCGCATCGATCAGTACCATCCTTGAGCTTCTCCGACTTTCGGAAGGGTTAGGGTTAGGGTTAGGGATGAAAGCACATAGGAGAAAGAGATATTCTTGAATAACTTTTTTTGTGAAGGTCGGAGAGACTTGCAAGTAGGCTCTACCCCCACTAAATGGGGTAGCGCGCATCGATCGGTACCATCCTTGAGCTTCTCCGACTTTCGGAAGGGTTAGGGTTAGGGTTAGGGATGAAAGCACATAGGAGAAAGAGATATTCTTGAATAACTTTTTTTGTGAAGGTCGGAGAGACTTGGAAAGTGGTTGCATCTGGACTAATTTGGGTCCTGCGGATCGATTGGTACCATCCCCGAGCTTGTACGACCTTCGGAAGAGGTCGACCGACGAAATTCCCCCAAATCTGAGGAGATATTCTTGAATAACTTTTTTTGTGAAGGTCGGAGAGACTTGCAAGTAGGCTCTACCCCCACTAAATGGGGTTGCGCGCATCGATCAGTACCATCCTTGAGCTTCTCCGACTTTCGGAAGGGTTAGGGTTAGGGTTAGGGATGAAAGCACATAGGAGACAGAGATATTCTTGAATAACTTTTTTTGTGAAGGTCGGAGAGACTTGCAAGTAGGCTCTACTCCCACTAAATGGGGTAGCGCGCATCGATCGGTACCATCCTTGAGCTTCTCCGACTTTCGGAAGGGTTAGGGTTAGGGATGAAAGCACATAGGAGAAAGAGATATTCTTGAATAACTTTTTTTGTGAAGGTCGGAGAGACTTGCAAGTAGGCTCTACCCCCACTAAATGGGGTAGCGCGCATCGATCGGTACCATCCTTGAGCTTCTCCGACTTTCGGAAGGGTTAGGGTTAGGGTTAGGGATGAAAGCACATAGGAGAAAGAGATATTCTTGAATAACTTTTTTTGTGAAGGTCGGAGAGACTTGGAAAGTGGTTGCATCTGGACTAATTTGGGTCCTGCGGATCGATTGGTACCATCCCCGAGCTTGTACGACCTTCGGAAGAGGTCGACCGACGAAATTCCCCCAAATCTGAGGAGATATTCTTGAATAACTTTTTTTGTGAAGGTCGGAGAGACTTGCAAGTAGGCTCTACCCCCACTAAATGGGGTTGCGCGCATCGATCGGTACCATCCTTGAGCTTCTCCGACTTTCGGAAGGGTTAGGGTTAGGGATGAAAGCACATAGGAGAAAGAGATATTCTTGAATAACTTTTTTTGTGAAGGTCGGAGAGACTTGCAAGTAGGCTCTACCCCCACTAAATGGGGTAGCGCGCATCGATCGGTACCATCCTTGAGCTTCTCCGACTTTCGGAAGGGTTAGGGTTAGGGTTAGGGATGAAAGCACATAGGAGAAAGAGATATTCTTGAATAACTTTTTTTGTGAAGGTCGGAGAGACTTGGAAAGTGGTTGCATCTGGACTAATTTGGGTCCTGCGGATCGATTGGTACCATCCCCGAGCTTGTACGACCTTCGGAAGAGGTCGACCGACGAAATTCCCCCAAATCTGAGGAGATATTCTTGAATAACTTTTTTTGTGAAGGTCGGAGAGACTTGCAAGTAGGCTCTACCCCCACTAAATGGGGTTGCGCGCATCGATCAGTACCATCCTTGAGCTTCTCCGACTTTCGGAAGGGTTAGGGTTAGGGTTAGGGATGAAAGCACATAGGAGACAGAGATATTCTTGAATAACTTTTTTTGTGAAGGTCGGAGAGACTTGCAAGTAGGCTCTACTCCCACTAAATGGGGTAGCGCGCATCGATCGGTACCATCCTTGAGCTTCTCCGACTTTCGGAAGGGTTAGGGTTAGGGTTAGGGATGAAAGCACATAGGAGAAAGAGATATTCTTGAATAACTTTTTTTGTGAAGGTCGGAGAGACTTGCAAGTAGGCTCTACCCCCACTAAATGGGGTAGCGCGCATCGATCGGTACCATCCTTGAGCTTCTCCGACTTTCGGAAGGGTTAGGGTTAGGGTTAGGGATGAAAGCACATAGGAGAAAGAGATATTCTTGAATAACTTTTTTTGTGAAGGTCGGAGAGACTTGCAAGTAGGCTCTACCCCCACTAAATGGAGTAGCGCGCATCGATCGGTACCATCCTTGAGCTTCTCCGACTTTCGGAAGGGTTAGGGTTAGGGTTAGGGATGAAAGCACATAGGAGAAAGAGATATTCTTGAATAACTTTTTTTGTGAAGGTCGGAGAGACTTGGAAAGTGGTTGCATCTGGACTAATTTGGGTCCTGCGGATCGATTGGTACCATCCCCGAGCTTGTACGACCTTCGGAAGAGGTCGACCGACGAAATTCCCCCAAATCTGAGGAGATATTCTTGAATAACTTTTTTTGTGAAGGTCGGAGAGACTTGCAAGTAGGCTCTACCCCCACTAAATGGGGTAGCGCGCATCGATCGGTACCATCCTTGAGCTTCTCCGACTTTCGGAAGGGTTAGGGTTAGGGTTAGGGATGAAAGCACATAGGAGAAAGAGATATTCTTGAATAACTTTTTTTGTGAAGGTCGGAGAGACTTGCAAGTAGGCTCTACCCCCACTAAATGGGGTAGCGCGCATCGATCGGTACCATCCTTGAGCTTCTCCGACTTTCGGAAGGGTTAGGGTTAGGGTTAGGGATGAAAGCACATAGGAGAAAGAGATATTCTTGAATAACTTTTTTTGTGAAGGTCGGAGAGACTTGCAAGTAGGCTCTACCCCCACTAAATGGGGTAGCGCGCATCGATCGGTACCATCCTTGAGCTTCTCCGACTTTCGGAAGGGTTAGGGTTAGGGTTAGGGATGAAAGCACATAGGAGAAAGAGATATTCTTGAATAACTTTTTTTGTAAAGGTCGGAGAGACTTGGAAAGTGGTTGCATCTGGACTAATTTGGGTCCTGCTGATCGATTGGTACCATCCCCGAGCTTGTACGACCTTCGGAAGAGGTCGACCGACGAAATTCCCCCAAATCTGAGGAGATATTCTTGAATAACTTTTTTTGTGAAGGTCGGAGAGACTTGCAAGTAGGCTCTACCCCCACTAAATGGGGTTGCGCGCATCGATCAGTACCATCCTTGAGCTTCTCCGACTTTCGGAAGGGTTAGGGTTAGGGTTAGGGATGAAAGCACATAGGAGAAAGAGATATTCTTGAATAACTTTTTTTGTGAAGGTCGGAGAGACTTGCAAGTAGGCTCTACCCCCACTAAATGGGGTAGCGCGCATCGATCGGTACCATCCTTGAGCTTCTCCGACTTTCGGAAGGGTTAGGGTTAGGGTTAGGGATGAAAGCACATAGGAGAAAGAGATATTCTTGAATAACTTTTTTTGTGAAGGTCGGAGAGACTTGCAAGTAGGCTCTACCCCCACTAAATGGGGTAGCGCGCATCGATCGGTACCATCCTTGAGCTTCTCCGACTTTCGGAAGGGTTAGGGTTAGGGTTAGGGATGAAAGCACATAGGAGAAAGAGATATTCTTGAATAACTTTTTTTGTGAAGGTCGGAGAGACTTGCAAGTAGGCTCTACCCCCACTAAATGGGGTAGCGCGCATCGATCGGTACCATCCTTGAGCTTCTCCGACTTTCGGAAGGGTTAGGGTTAGGGTTAGGGATGAAAGCACATAGGAGAAAGAGATATTCTTGAATAACTTTTTTTGTGAAGGTCGGAGAGACTTGGAAAGTGGTTGCATCTGGACTAATTTGGGTCCTGCGGATCGATTGGTACCATCCCCGAGCTTGTACGACCTTCGGAAGAGGTCGACCGACGAAATTCCCCCAAATCTGAGGAGATATTCTTGAATAACTTTTTTTGTGAAGGTCGGAGAGACTTGCAAGTAGGCTCTACCCCCACTAAATGGGGTAGCGCGCATCGATCGGTACCATCCTTGAGCTTCTCCGACTTTCGGAAGGGTTAGGGTTAGGGTTAGGGATGAAAGCACATAGGAGAAAGAGATATTCTTGAATAACTTTTTTTGTGAAGGTCGGAGAGACTTGGAAAGTGGTTGCATCTGGACTAATTTGGGTCCTGCGGATCGATTGGTACCATCCCCGAGCTTGTACGACCTTCGGAAGAGGTCGACCGACGAAATTCCCCCAAATCTGAGGAGATATTCTTGAATAACTTTTTTTGTGAAGGTCGGAGAGACTTGCAAGTAGGCTCTACCCCCACTAAATGGGGTTGCGCGCATCGATCGGTACCATCCTTGAGCTTCTCCGACTTTCGGAAGGGTTAGGGTTAGGGTTAGGGATGAAAGCACATAGGAGAAAGAGATATTCTTGAATAACTTTTTTTGTGAAGGTCGGAGAGACTTGCAAGTAGGCTCTACCCCCACTAAATGGGGTAGCGCGCATCGATCGGTACCATCCTTGAGCTTCTCCGACTTTCGGAAGGGTTAGGGTTAGGGTTAGGGATGAAAGCACATAGGAGAAAGAGATATTCTTGAATAACTTTTTTTGTGAAGGTCGGAGAGACTTGGAAAGTGGTTGCATCTGGACTAATTTGGGTCCTGCGGATCGATTGGTACCATCCCCGAGCTTGTACGACCTTCGGAAGAGGTCGACCGACGAAATTCCCCCAAATCTGAGGAGATATTCTTGAATAACTTTTTTTGTGAAGGTCGGAGAGACTTGCAAGTAGGCTCTACCCCCACTAAATGGGGTTGCGCGCATCGATCAGTACCATCCTTGAGCTTCTCCGACTTTCGGAAGGGTTAGGGTTAGGGTTAGGGATGAAAGCACATAGGAGAAAGAGATATTCTTGAATAACTTTTTTTGTGAAGGTCGGAGAGACTTGCAAGTAGGCTCTACCCCCACTAAATGGGGTAGCGCGCATCGATCGGTACCATCCTTGAGCTTCTCCGACTTTCGGAAGGGTTAGGGTTAGGGTTAGGGATGAAAGCACATAGGAGAAAGAGATATTCTTGAATAACTTTTTTTGTGAAGGTCGGAGAGACTTGCAAGTAGGCTCTACCCCCACTAAATGGGGTAGCGCGCATCGATCGGTACCATCCTTGAGCTTCTCCGACTTTCGGAAGGGTTAGGGTTAGGGTTAGGGATGAAAGCACATAGGAGAAAGAGATATTCTTGAATAACTTTTTTTGTGAAGGTCGGAGAGACTTGCAAGTAGGCTCTACCCCCACTAAATGGGGTAGCGCGCATCGATCGGTACCATCCTTGAGCTTCTCCGACTTTCGGAAGGGTTAGGGTTAGGGTTAGGGATGAAAGCACATAGGAGAAAGAGATATTCTTGAATAACTTTTTTTGTGAAGGTCGGAGAGACTTGCAAGTAGGCTCTACCCCCACTAAATGGGGTAGCGCGCATCGATCGGTACCATCATTGAGCTTCTCCGACTTTCGGAAGGGTTAGGGTTAGGGTTAGGGATGAAAGCACATAGGAGAAAGAGATATTCTTGAATAACTTTTTTTGTGAAGGTCGGAGAGACTTGGAAAGTGGTTGCATCTGGACTAATTTGGGTCCTGCGGATCGATTGGTACCATCCCCGAGCTTGTACGACCTTCGGAAGAGGTCGACCGACGAAATTCCCCCAAATCTGAGGAGATATTCTTGAATAACTTTTTTTGTGAAGGTCGGAGAGACTTGCAAGTAGGCTCTACCCCCACTAAATGGGGTTGCGCGCATCGATCAGTACCATCCTTGAGCTTCTCCGACTTTCGGAAGGGTTAGGGTTAGGGTTAGGGATGAAAGCACATAGGAGAAAGAGATATTCTTGAATAACTTTTTTTGTGAAGGTCGGAGAGACTTGCAAGTAGGCTCTACCCCCACTAAATGGGGTAGCGCGCATCGATCGGTACCATCCTTGAGCTTCTCCGACTTTCGGAAGGGTTAGGGTTAGGGTTAGGGATGAAAGCACATAGGAGAAAGAGATATTCTTGAATAACTTTTTTTGTGAAGGTCGGAGAGACTTGCAAGTAGGCTCTACCCCCACTAAATGGGGTAGCGCGCATCGATCGGTACCATCCTTGAGCTTCTCCGACTTTCGGAAGGGTTAGGGTTAGGGTTAGGGATGAAAGCACATAGGAGAAAGAGATATTCTTGAATAACTTTTTTTGTGAAGGTCGGAGAGACTTGCAAGTAGGCTCTACCCCCACTAAATGGAGTAGCGCGCATCGATCGGTACCATCCTTGAGCTTCTCCGACTTTCGGAAGGGTTAGGGTTAGGGTTAGGGATGAAAGCACATAGGAGAAAGAGATATTCTTGAATAACTTTTTTTGTGAAGGTCGGAGAGACTTGGAAAGTGGTTGCATCTGGACTAATTTGGGTCCTGCGGATCGATTGGTACCATCCCCGAGCTTGTACGACCTTCGGAAGAGGTCGACCGACGAAATTCCCCCAAATCTGAGGAGATATTCTTGAATAACTTTTTTTGTGAAGGTCGGAGAGACTTGCAAGTAGGCTCTACCCCCACTAAATGGGGTAGCGCGCATCGATCGGTACCATCCTTGAGCTTCTCCGACTTTCGGAAGGGTTAGGGTTAGGGTTAGGGATGAAAGCACATAGGAGAAAGAGATATTCTTGAATAACTTTTTTTGTGAAGGTCGGAGAGACTTGCAAGTAGGCTCTACCCCCACTAAATGGGGTAGCGCGCATCGATCGGTACCATCCTTGAGCTTCTCCGACTTTCGGAAGGGTTAGGGTTAGGGTTAGGGATGAAAGCACATAGGAGAAAGAGATATTCTTGAATAACTTTTTTTGTGAAGGTCGGAGAGACTTGCAAGTAGGCTCTACCCCCACTAAATGGGGTAGCGCGCATCGATCGGTACCATCCTTGAGGTTCTCCGACTTTCGGAAGGGTTAGGGTTAGGGTTAGGGATGAAAGCACATAGGAGAAAGAGATATTCTTGAATAACTTTTTTTGTAAAGGTCGGAGAGACTTGGAAAGTGGTTGCATCTGGACTAATTTGGGTCCTGCTGATCGATTGGTAGCATCCCCGAGCTTGTACGACCTTCGGAAGAGGTCGACCGACGAAATTCCCCCAAATCTGAGGAGATATTCTTGAATAACTTTTTTTGTGAAGGTCGGAGAGACTTGCAAGTAGGCTCTACCCCCACTAAATGGGGTTGCGCGCATCGATCAGTACCATCCTTGAGCTTCTCCGACTTTCGGAAGGGTTAGGGTTAGGGTTAGGGATGAAAGCACATAGGAGAAAGAGATATTCTTGAATAACTTTTTTTGTGAAGGTCGGAGAGACTTGCAAGTAGGCTCTACCCCCACTAAATGGGGTAGCGCGCATCGATCGGTACCATCCTTGAGCTTCTCCGACTTTCGGAAGGGTTAGGGTTAGGGTTAGGGATGAAAGCACATAGGAGAAAGAGATATTCTTGAATAACTTTTTTTGTGAAGGTCGGAGAGACTTGCAAGTAGGCTCTACCCCCACTAAATGGGGTAGCGCGCATCGATCGGTACCATCCTTGAGCTTCTCCGACTTTCGGAAGGGTTAGGGTTAGGGATGAAAGCACATAGGAGAAAGAGATATTCTTGAATAACTTTTTTTGTGAAGGTCGGAGAGACTTGCAAGTAGGCTCTA
This sequence comes from Limanda limanda, assembly GCF_963576545.1. NCBI lineage: Eukaryota > Metazoa > Chordata > Actinopteri > Pleuronectiformes > Pleuronectidae > Limanda > Limanda limanda. The sequence continues at coordinate 11,802 of NW_026870666.1, read as the reverse complement.
CCCCCACTAAATGGGGTAGCGCGCATCGATCGGTACCATCCTTGAGCTTCTCCGACTTTCGGAAGGGTTAGGGTTAGGGTTAGGGATGAAAGCACATAGGAGAAAGAGATATTCTTGAATAACTTTTTTTGTGAAGGTCGGAGAGACTTGGAAAGTGGTTGCATCTGGACTAATTTGGGTCCTGCGGATCGATTGGTACCATCCCCGAGCTTGTACGACCTTCGGAAGAGGTCGACCGACGAAATTCCCCCAAATCTGAGGAGATATTCTTGAATAACTTTTTTTGTGAAGGTCGGAGAGACTTGCAAGTAGGCTCTACCCCCACTAAATGGGGTAGCGCGCATCGATCGGTACCATCCTTGAGCTTCTCCGACTTTCGGAAGGGTTAGGGTTAGGGTTAGGGATGAAAGCACATAGGAGAAAGAGATATTCTTGAATAACTTTTTTTGTGAAGGTCGGAGAGACTTGGAAAGTGGTTGCATCTGGACTAATTTGGGTCCTGCGGATCGATTGGTACCATCCCCGAGCTTGTACGACCTTCGGAAGAGGTCGACCGACGAAATTCCCCCAAATCTGAGGAGATATTCTTGAATAACTTTTTTTGTGAAGGTCGGAGAGACTTGCAAGTAGGCTCTACCCCCACTAAATGGGGTTGCGCGCATCGATCGGTACCATCCTTGAGCTTCTCCGACTTTCGGAAGGGTTAGGGTTAGGGTTAGGGATGAAAGCACATAGGAGAAAGAGATATTCTTGAATAACTTTTTTTGTGAAGGTCGGAGAGACTTGCAAGTAGGCTCTACCCCCACTAAATGGGGTAGCGCGCATCGATCGGTACCATCCTTGAGCTTCTCCGACTTTCGGAAGGGTTAGGGTTAGGGTTAGGGATGAAAGCACATAGGAGAAAGAGATATTCTTGAATAACTTTTTTTGTGAAGGTCGGAGAGACTTGGAAAGTGGTTGCATCTGGACTAATTTGGGTCCTGCGGATCGATTGGTACCATCCCCGAGCTTGTACGACCTTCGGAAGAGGTCGACCGACGAAATTCCCCCAAATCTGAGGAGATATTCTTGAATAACTTTTTTTGTGAAGGTCGGAGAGACTTGCAAGTAGGCTCTACCCCCACTAAATTGGGTTGCGCGCATCGATCAGTACCATCCTTGAGCTTCTCCGACTTTCGGAAGGGTTAGGGTTAGGGTTAGGGATGAAAGCACATAGGAGAAAGAGATATTCTTGAATAACTTTTTTTGTGAAGGTCGGAGAGACTTGCAAGTAGGCTCTACCCCCACTAAATGGGGTAGCGCGCATCGATCGGTACCATCCTTGAGCTTCTCCGACTTTCGGAAGGGTTAGGGTTAGGGTTAGGGATGAAAGCACATAGGAGAAAGAGATATTCTTGAATAACTTTTTTTGTGAAGGTCGGAGAGACTTGCAAGTAGGCTCTACCCCCACTAAATGGGGTAGCGCGCATCGATCGGTACCATCCTTGAGCTTCTCCGACTTTCGGAAGGGTTAGGGTTAGGGTTAGGGATGAAAGCACATAGGAGAAAGAGATATTCTTGAATAACTTTTTTTGTGAAGGTCGGAGAGACTTGCAAGTAGGCTCTACCCCCACTAAATGGAGTAGCGCGCATCGATCGGTACCATCCTTGAGCTTCTCCGACTTTCGGAAGGGTTAGGGTTAGGGTTAGGGATGAAAGCACATAGGAGAAAGAGATATTCTTGAATAACTTTTTTTGTGAAGGTCGGAGAGACTTGGAAAGTGGTTGCATCTGGACTAATTTGGGTCCTGCGGATCGATTGGTACCATCCCCGAGCTTGTACGACCTTCGGAAGAGGTCGACCGACGAAATTCCCCCAAATCTGAGGAGATATTCTTGAATAACTTTTTTTGTGAAGGTCGGAGAGACTTGCAAGTAGGCTCTACCCCCACTAAATGGGGTAGCGCGCATCGATCGGTACCATCCTTGAGCTTCTCCGACTTTCGGAAGGGTTAGGGTTAGGGTTAGGGATGAAAGCACATAGGAGAAAGAGATATTCTTGAATAACTTTTTTTGTGAAGGTCGGAGAGACTTGCAAGTAGGCTCTACCCCCACTAAATGGGGTAGCGCGCATCGATCGGTACCATCCTTGAGCTTCTCCGACTTTCGGAAGGGTTAGGGTTAGGGTTAGGGATGAAAGCACATAGGAGAAAGAGATATTCTTGAATAACTTTTTTTGTAAAGGTCGGAGAGACTTGGAAAGTGGTTGCATCTGGACTAATTTGGGTCCTGCGGATCGATTGGTACCATCCCCGAGCTTGTACGACCTTCGGAAGAGGTCGACCGACGAAATTCCCCCAAATCTGAGGAGATATTCTTGAATAACTTTTTTTGTGAAGGTCGGAGAGACTTGCAAGTAGGCTCTACCCCCACTAAATGGGGTTGCGCGCATCGATCAGTACCATCCTTGAGCTTCTCCGACTTTCGGAAGGGTTAGGGTTAGGGTTAGGGATGAAAGCACATAGGAGAAAGAGATATTCTTGAATAACTTTTTTTGTGAAGGTCGGAGAGACTTGCAAGTAGGCTCTACCCCCACTAAATGGGGTAGCGCGCATCGATCGGTACCATCCTTGAGCTTCTCCGACTTTCGGAAGGGTTAGGGTTAGGGTTAGGGATGAAAGCACATAGGAGAAAGAGATATTCTTGAATAACTTTTTTTGTGAAGGTCGGAGAGACTTGCAAGTAGGCTCTACCCCCACTAAATGGGGTAGCGCGCATCGATCGGTACCATCCTTGAGCTTCTCCGACTTTCGGAAGGGTTAGGGTTAGGGTTAGGGATGAAAGCACATAGGAGAAAGAGATATTCTTGAATAACTTTTTTTGTGAAGGTCAGAGAGACTTGCAAGTAGGCTCTACCCCCACTAAATGGGGTAGCGCGCATCGATCGGTACCATCCTTGAGCTTCTCCGACTTTCGGAAGGGTTAGGGTTAGGGTTAGGGATGAAAGCACATAGGAGAAAGAGATATTCTTGAATAACTTTTTTTGTGAAGGTCGGAGAGACTTGGAAAGTGGTTGCATCTGGACTAATTTGGGTCCTGCGGATCGATTGGTACCATCCCCGAGCTTGTACGACCTTCGGAAGAGGTCGACCGACGAAATTCCCCCAAATCTGAGGAGATATTCTTGAATAACTTTTTTTGTGAAGGTCGGAGAGACTTGCAAGTAGGCTCTACCCCCACTAAATGGGGTTGCGCGCATCGATCAGTACCATCCTTGAGCTTCTCCGACTTTCGGAAGGGTTAGGGTTAGGGTTAGGGATGAAAGCACATAGGAGAAAGAGATATTCTTGAATAACTTTTTTTGTGAAGGTCGGAGAGACTTGCAAGTAGGCTCTACCCCCACTAAATGGGGTAGCGCGCATCGATCGGTACCATCCTTGAGCTTCTCCGACTTTCGGAAGGGTTAGGGTTAGGGTTAGGGATGAAAGCACATAGGAGAAAGAGATATTCTTGAATAACTTTTTTTGTGAAGGTCGGAGAGACTTGCAAGTAGGCTCTACCCCCACTAAATGGGGTAGCGCGCATCGATCGGTACCATCCTTGAGCTTCTCCGACTTTCGGAAGGGTTAGGGTTAGGGTTAGGGATGAAAGCACATAGGAGAAAGAGATATTCTTGAATAACTTTTTTTGTGAAGGTCGGAGAGACTTGCAAGTAGGCTCTACCCCCACTAAATGGAGTAGCGCGCATCGATCGGTACCATCCTTGAGCTTCTCCGACTTTCGGAAGGGTTAGGGTTAGGGTTAGGGATGAAAGCACATAGGAGAAAGAGATATTCTTGAATAACTTTTTTTGTGAAGGTCGGAGAGACTTGGAAAGTGGTTGCATCTGGACTAATTTGGGTCCTGCGGATCGATTGGTACCATCCCCGAGCTTGTACGACCTTCGGAAGAGGTCGACCGACGAAATTCCCCCAAATCTGAGGAGATATTCTTGAATAACTTTTTTTGTGAAGGTCGGAGAGACTTGCAAGTAGGCTCTACCCCCACTAAATGGGGTAGCGCGCATCGATCGGTACCATCCTTGAGCTTCTCCGACTTTCGGAAGGGTTAGGGTTAGGGTTAGGGATGAAAGCACATAGGAGAAAGAGATATTCTTGAATAACTTTTTTTGTGAAGGTCGGAGAGACTTGCAAGTAGGCTCTACCCCCACTAAATGGGGTAGCGCGCATCGATCGGTACCATCCTTGAGCTTCTCCGACTTTCGGAAGGGTTAGGGTTAGGGTTAGGGATGAAAGCACATAGGAGAAAGAGATATTCTTGAATAACTTTTTTTGTAAAGGTCGGAGAGACTTGGAAAGTGGTTGCATCTGGACTAATTTGGGTCCTGCGGATCGATTGGTACCATCCCCGAGCTTGTACGACCTTCGGAAGAGGTCGACCGACGAAATTCCCCCAAATCTGAGGAGATATTCTTGAATAACTTTTTTTGTGAAGGTCGGAGAGACTTGCAAGTAGGCTCTACCCCCACTAAATGGGGTTGCGCGCATCGATCAGTACCATCCTTGAGCTTCTCCGACTTTCGGAAGGGTTAGGGTTAGGGTTAGGGATGAAAGCACATAGGAGAAAGAGATATTCTTGAATAACTTTTTTTGTGAAGGTCGGAGAGACTTGCAAGTAGGCTCTACCCCCACTAAATGGGGTAGCGCGCATCGATCGGTACCATCCTTGAGCTTCTCCGACTTTCGGAAGGGTTAGGGTTAGGGTTAGGGATGAAAGCACATAGGAGAAAGAGATATTCTTGAATAACTTTTTTTGTGAAGGTCGGAGAGACTTGCAAGTAGGCTCTACCCCCACTAAATGGGGTAGCGCGCATCGATCGGTACCATCCTTGAGCTTCTCCGACTTTTGGAAGGGTTAGGGTTAGGGTTAGGGATGAAAGCACATAGGAGAAAGAGATATTCTTGAATAACTTTTTTTGTGAAGGTCGGAGAGACTTGCAAGTAGGCTCTACCCCCACTAAATGGGGTAGCGCGCATCGATCGGTACCATCCTTGAGCTTCTCCGACTTTCGGAAGGGTTAGGGTTAGGGTTAGGGATGAAAGCACATAGGAGAAAGAGATATTCTTGAATAACTTTTTTTGTGAAGGTCGGAGAGACTTGAAAAGTGGTTGCATCTGGACTAATTTGGGTCCTACGGATCGATTGGTACCATCCCCGAGCTTGTACGACCTTCGGAAGAGGTCGACCGACGAAATTCCCCCAAATCTGAGGAGATATTCTTGAATAACTTTTTTTGTGAAGGTCGGAGAGACTTGCAAGTAGGCTCTACCCCCACTAAATGGGGTAGCGCGCATCGATCGGTACCATCCTTGAGCTTCTCCGACTTTCGGAAGGGTTAGGGTTAGGGTTAGGGATGAAAGCACATAGGAGAAAGAGATATTCTTGAATAACTTTTTTTGTGAAGGTCGGAGAGACTTGCAAGTAGGCTCTACCCCCACTAAATGGGGTAGCGCGCATCGATCGGTACCATCCTTGAGCTTCTCCGACTTTCGGAAGGGTTAGGGTTAGGGTTAGGGATGAAAGCACATAGGAGAAAGAGATATTCTTGAATAACTTTTTTTGTGAAGGTCGGAGAGACTTGCAAGTAGGCTCTACCCCCACTAAATGGGGTAGCGCGCATCGATCGGTACCATCCTTGAGCTTCTCCGACTTTCGGAAGGGTTAGGGTTAGGGTTAGGGATGAAAGCACATAGGAGAAAGAGATATTCTTGAATAACTTTTTTTGTGAAGGTCGGAGAGACTTGCAAGTAGGCTCTACCCCCACTAAATGGGGTAGCGCGCATCGATCGGTACCATCCTTGAGCTTCTCCGACTTTCGGAAGGGTTAGGGTTAGGGTTAGGGATGAAAGCACATAGGAGAAAGAGATATTCTTGAATAACTTTTTTTGTGAAGGTCGGAGAGACTTGGAAAGTGGTTGCATCTGGACTAATTTGGGTCCTGCGGATCGATTGGTACCATCCCCGAGCTTGTACGACCTTCGGAAGAGGTCGACCGACGAAATTCCCCCAAATCTGAGGAGATATTCTTGAATAACTTTTTTTGTGAAGGTCGGAGAGACTTGCAAGTAGGCTCTACCCCCACTAAATGGGGTAGCGCGCATCGATCGGTACCATCCTTGAGCTTCTCCGACTTTCGGAAGGGTTAGGGTTAGGGTTAGGGATGAAAGCACATAGGAGAAAGAGATATTCTTGAATAACTTTTTTTGTGAAGGTCGGAGAGACTTGCAAGTAGGCTCTACCCCCACTAAATGGGGTAGCGCGCATCGATCGGTACCATCCTTGAGCTTCTCCGACTTTCGGAAGGGTTAGGGTTAGGGTTAGGGATGAAAGCACATAGGAGAAAGAGATATTCTTGAATAACTTTTTTTGTAAAGGTCGGAGAGACTTGGAAAGTGGTTGCATCTGGACTAATTTGGGTCCTGCGGATCGATTGGTACCATCCCCGAGCTTGTACGACCTTCGGAAGAGGTCGACCGACGAAATTCCCCCAAATCTGAGGAGATATTCTTGAATAACTTTTTTTGTGAAGGTCGGAGAGACTTGCAAGTAGGCTCTACCCCCACTAAATGGGGTTGCGCGCATCGATCAGTACCATCCTTGAGCTTCTCCGACTTTCGGAAGGGTTAGGGTTAGGGTTAGGGATGAAAGCACATAGGAGAAAGAGATATTCTTGAATAACTTTTTTTGTGAAGGTCGGAGAGACTTGCAAGTAGGCTCTACCCCCACTAAATGGGGTAGCGCGCATCGATCGGTACCATCCTTGAGCTTCTCCGACTTTCGGAAGGGTTAGGGTTAGGGTTAGGGATGAAAGCACATAGGAGAAAGAGATATTCTTGAATAACTTTTTTTGTGAAGGTCGGAGAGACTTGCAAGTAGGCTCTACCCCCACTAAATGGGGTAGCGCGCATCGATCGGTACCATCCTTGAGCTTCTCCGACTTTCGGAAGGGTTAGGGTTAGGGTTAGGGATGAAAGCACATAGGAGAAAGAGATATTCTTGAATAACTTTTTTTGTGAAGGTCGGAGAGACTTGCAAGTAGGCTCTACCCCCACTAAATGGGGTAGCGCGCATCGATCGGTACCATCCTTGAGCTTCTCCGACTTTCGGAAGGGTTAGGGTTAGGGTTAGGGATGAAAGCACATAGGAGAAAGAGATATTCTTGAATAACTTTTTTTGTGAAGGTCGGAGAGACTTGGAAAGTGGTTGCATCTGGACTAATTTGGGTCCTGCGGATCGATTGGTACCATCCCCGAGCTTGTACGACCTTCGGAAGAGGTCGACCGACGAAATTCCCCCAAATCTGAGGAGATATTCTTGAATAACTTTTTTTGTGAAGGTCGGAGAGACTTGCAAGTAGGCTCTACCCCCACTAAATGGGGTAGCGCGCATCGATCGGTACCATCCTTGAGCTTCTCCGACTTTCGGAAGGGTTAGGGTTAGGGTTAGGGATGAAAGCACATAGGAGAAAGAGATATTCTTGAATAACTTTTTTTGTGAAGGTCGGAGAGACTTGCAAGTAGGCTCTACCCCCACTAAATGGGGTAGCGCGCATCGATCGGTACCATCCTTGAGCTTCTCCGACTTTCGGAAGGGTTAGGGTTAGGGTTAGGGATGAAAGCACATAGGAGAAAGAGATATTCTTGAATAACTTTTTTTGTGAAGGTCGGAGAGACTTGCAAGTAGGCTCTACCCCCACTAAATGGGGTAGCGCGCATCGATCGGTACCATCCTTGAGCTTCTCCGACTTTCGGAAGGGTTAGGGTTAGGGTTAGGGATGAAAGCACATAGGAGAAAGAGATATTCTTGAATAACTTTTTTTGTGAAGGTCGGAGAGACTTGCAAGTAGGCTCTACCCCCACTAAATGGGGTAGCGCGCATCGATCGGTACCATCCTTGAGCTTCTCCGACTTTCGGAAGGGTTAGGGTTAGGGTTAGGGATGAAAGCACATAGGAGAAAGAGATATTCTTGAATAACTTTTTTTGTGAAGGTCGGAGAGACTTGGAAAGTGGTTGCATCTGGACTAATTTGGGTCCTGCGGATCGATTGGTACCATCCCCGAGCTTGTACGACCTTCGGAAGAGGTCGACCGACGAAATTCCCCCAAATCTGAGGAGATATTCTTGAATAACTTTTTTTGTGAAGGTCGGAGAGACTTGCAAGTAGGCTCTACCCCCACTAAATGGGGTAGCGCGCATCGATCGGTACCATCCTTGAGCTTCTCCGACTTTCGGAAGGGTTAGGGTTAGGGTTAGGGATGAAAGCACATAGGAGAAAGAGATATTCTTGAATAACTTTTTTTGTGAAGGTCGGAGAGACTTGCAAGTAGGCTCTACCCCCACTAAATGGGGTAGCGCGCATCGATCGGTACCATCCTTGAGCTTCTCCGACTTTCGGAAGGGTTAGGGTTAGGGTTAGGGATGAAAGCACATAGGAGAAAGAGATATTCTTGAATAACTTTTTTTGTAAAGGTCGGAGAGACTTGGAAAGTGGTTGCATCTGGACTAATTTGGGTCCTGCGGATCGATTGGTACCATCCCCGAGCTTGTACGACCTTCGGAAGAGGTCGACCGACGAAATTCCCCCAAATCTGAGGAGATATTCTTGAATAACTTTTTTTGTGAAGGTCGGAGAGACTTGCAAGTAGGCTCTACCCCCACTAAATGGGGTTGCGCGCATCGATCAGTACCATCCTTGAGCTTCTCCGACTTTCGGAAGGGTTAGGGTTAGGGTTAGGGATGAAAGCACATAGGAGAAAGAGATATTCTTGAATAACTTTTTTTGTGAAGGTCGGAGAGACTTGCAAGTAGGCTCTACCCCCACTAAATGGGGTAGCGCGCATCGATCGGTACCATCCTTGAGCTTCTCCGACTTTCGGAAGGGTTAGGGTTAGGGTTAGGGATGAAAGCACATAGGAGAAAGAGATATTCTTGAATAACTTTTTTTGTGAAGGTCGGAGAGACTTGCAAGTAGGCTCTACCCCCACTAAATGGGGTAGCGCGCATCGATCGGTACCATCCTTGAGCTTCTCCGACTTTCGGAAGGGTTAGGGTTAGGGTTAGGGATGAAAGCACATAGGAGAAAGAGATATTCTTGAATAACTTTTTTTGTGAAGGTCGGAGAGACTTGCAAGTAGGCTCTACCCCCACTAAATGGGGTAGCGCGCATCGATCGGTACCATCCTTGAGCTTCTCCGACTTTCGGAAGGGTTAGGGTTAGGGTTAGGGATGAAAGCACATAGGAGAAAGAGATATTCTTGAATAACTTTTTTTGTGAAGGTCGGAGAGACTTGGAAAGTGGTTGCATCTGGACTAATTTGGGTCCTGCAGATCGATTGGTACCATCCCCGAGCTTGTTCGACCTTCGGAAGAGGTCGACCGACGAAATTCCCCCAAATCTGAGGAGATATTCTTGAATAACTTTTTTTGTGAAGGTCGGAGAGACTTGCAAGTAGGCTCTACCCCCACTAAATGGGGTTGCGCGCATCGATCAGTACCATCCTTGAGCTTCTCCGACTTTCGGAAGGGTTAGGGTTAGGGTTAGGGATGAAAGCACATAGGAGAAAGAGATATTCTTGAATAACTTTTTTTGTGAAGGTCGGAGAGACTTGCAAGTAGGCTCTACCCCCACTAAATGGGGTAGCGCGCATCGATCGGTACCATCCTTGAGCTTCTCCGACTTTCGGAAGGGTTAGGGTTAGGGTTAGGGATGAAAGCACATAGGAGAAAGAGATATTCTTGAATAACTTTTTTTGTGAAGGTCGGAGAGACTTGCAAGTAGGCTCTACCCCCACTAAATGGGGTAGCGCGCATCGATCGGTACCATCCTTGAGCTTCTCCGACTTTCGGAAGGGTTAGGGTTAGGGTTAGGGATGAAAGCACATAGGAGAAAGAGATATTCTTGAATAACTTTTTTTGTGAAGGTCGGAGAGACTTGCAAGTAGGCTCTACCCCCACTAAATGGGGTAGCGCGCATCGATCGGTACCATCCTTGAGCTTCTCCGACTTTCGGAAGGGTTAGGGTTAGGGTTAGGGATGAAAGCACATAGGAGAAAGAGATATTCTTGAATAACTTTTTTTGTGAAGGTCGGAGAGACTTGGAAAGTGGTTGCATCTGGACTAATTTGGGTCCTGCAGATCGATTGGTACCATCCCCGAGCTTGTTCGACCTTCGGAAGAGGTCGACCGACGAAATTCCCCCAAATCTGAGGAGATATTCTTGAATAACTTTTTTTGTGAAGGTCGGAGAGACTTGCAAGTAGGCTCTACCCCCACTAAATGGGGTAGCGCGCATCGATCGGTACCATCCTTGAGCTTCTCCGACTTTCGGAAGGGTTAGGGTTAGGGATGAAAGCACATAGGAGAAAGAGATATTCTTGAATAACTTTTTTTGTGAAGGTCGGAGAGACTTGCAAGTAGGCTCTACCCCCACTAAATGGGGTAGCGCGCATCGATCGGTACCATCCTTGAGCTTCTCCGACTTTCGGAAGGGTTAGGGTTAGGGTTAGGGATGAAAGCACATAGGAGAAAGAGATATTCTTGAATAACTTTTTTTGTGAAGGTCGGAGAGACTTGCAAGTAGGCTCTACCCCCACTAAATGGGGTAGCGCGCATCGATCGGTACCATCCTTGAGCTTCTCCGACTTTCGGAAGGGTTAGGGTTAGGGTTAGGGATGAAAGCACATAGGAGAAAGAGATATTCTTGAATAACTTTTTTTGTGAAGGTCGGAGAGACTTGGAAAGTGGTTGCATCTGGACTAATTTGGGTCCTGCGGATCGATTGGTACCATCCCCGAGCTTGTACGACCTTCGGAAGAGGTCGACCGACGAAATTCCCCCAAATCTGAGGAGATATTCTTGAATAACTTTTTTTGTGAAGGTCGGAGAGACTTGCAAGTAGGCTCTACCCCCACTAAATGGGGTTGCGCGCATCGATCGGTACCATCCTTGAGCTTCTCCGACTTTCGGAAGGGTTAGGGTTAGGGTTAGGGATGAAAGCACATAGGAGAAAGAGATATTCTTGAATAACTTTTTTTGTGAAGGTCGGAGAGACTTGCAAGTAGGCTCTACCCCCACTAAATGGGGTAGCGCGCATCGATCGGTACCATCCTTGAGCTTCTCCGACTTTCGGAAGGGTTAGGGTTAGGGTTAGGGATGAAAGCACATAGGAGAAAGAGATATTCTTGAATAACTTTTTTTGTGAAGGTCGGAGAGACTTGGAAAGTGGTTGCATCTGGACTAATTTGGGTCCTGCGGATCGATTGGTACCATCCCCGAGCTTGTACGACCTTCGGAAGAGGTCGACCGACGAAATTCCCCCAAATCTGAGGAGATATTCTTGAATAACTTTTTTTGTGAAGGTCGGAGAGACTTGCAAGTAGGCTCTACCCCCACTAAATGGGGTTGCGCGCATCGATCAGTACCATCCTTGAGCTTCTCCGACTTTCGGAAGGGTTAGGGATGAAAGCACATAGGAGAAAGAGATATTCTTGAATAACTTTTTTTGTGAAGGTCGGAGAGACTTGCAAGTAGGCTCTACCCCCACTAAATGGGGTAGCGCGCATCGATCAGTACCATCCTTGAGCTTCTCCGACTTTCGGAAGGGTTAGGGTTAGGGTTAGGGATGAAAGCACATAGGAGAAAGAGATATTCTTGAATAACTTTTTTTGTGAAGGTCGGAGAGACTTGCAAATAGGCTCTACCCCCACTAAATGGGGTAGCGCGCATCGATCGGTACCATCCTTGAGCTTCTCCGACTTTCGGAAG